>NC_045130.1:7624801-7929793 GCF_007655135.1 Punica granatum
TCTCTAGGACGAATCTTGACGGAAAAATGAGTTATAGCTTTCAAGCAGCTACCAAATGAACATCGCGATGATGATATACGTACCCAGAGGCCTCATGCCCCAAAATTCGAGGATATGCTCTCTGAGATTCATTCTACACGATCAACAATTTTGATATGTCAATATTATGACAATACGATCAAATAACGTGCAATTTATACATAAAGTATCACCTCGCCTTTCCAAGCAGCAAGATCAGTGTGGCATATTGAGGTGAAGAGAATTCTAATCCGGATCTCAGTCCTCTTGGGCGGGTCGACTTGGACCTCTTCTATGACCAAAGGTTGACTCGGACCCCTTGCAACAGCAGCTTCATCCCCGAAAAAAAGAGAACAACGAACAAATTACGTAAACACACGGTGACATCGATACGTGCGTCTCATCAAATTGAAAGTAAAGATTAGGAATTAGAAGAGAGGGATTTTAGGTTCTTTCTCCCCTCTTTGGCTTCTTACCCTTGCAAGTGATAACCTTTCCCATTGCCTGGTTCTCAACCTGTAATTGAATCTAATGTGACCCAAAACTCGAAATGGTATGTTTGCTTATGTAGGGCAAAGAAAATGGCAATACAGTATTATATGGTGCATGCATATGGCAGCAAATTGCGTTTTTTCGGCAATAGAATCTGTCGTATAGCAACTTTCTATTATTGAGAAAACAATTATACTCTATTGAAGGGGATGGGGGCCTATTAATTAATGGGTGATGCTATCATGGTTGGTAGGAAAAATAACCACCGTCGTTGTTTTTCTTATAAGCTGTTGGATTAAATTAAATAAGGTTCAGGCCGTACACTTGTCCCAAATTTTTTAAATTAAAGATTCACCCCTCTATCTTTTAATTTTGAAATTTTCGACCAAGTATCTTCTCGATAATGCCCAATCATGCCGATGAACGGGTTGAAGCTGGTTCAATGTTAACCAAACCAAAATCGATTTGGTTTGGCTTGCGGCCTATACACAGCACACACGCTTTGATTACTAAAACATTGAATTGCCGACCAGTCGGCTCACCCATTTTTGTGACTGGAACAAATTTATGACCAAATAAAATGGAAAGGGTCTGTTAAGCCCCTCAATTTTACTTAAAATCTTCGACGTATTTGGACAAAATCAAACCGTTGAAACAGCGTATGCATCGCCTTTGGACGGTCTTCAACCGACAATTATGATTGCCCGGGAATTTCGTCGATAGTGGTATTGATCAGATTGGTCGAGAAGGGGAGGCAAAAGCAAGCAGAGCAATATTTACCTATATCTCCATCGCATAGTAATGTTGCCAGAGACTCAAGTTGTGGTCTTAAGTCGAAAGGGCAGCTTCGAATAACTTCCGCACCTTTGCCCAATTTTATTTTTATTTTCTCCTTTTAATAAATAAAATTGTTATTTATTCTATTGAAACCGTCGATTTTGGTTCGATTAATATCAAACCAGCTTCGACTCATTGAAGGGTGCGACGGGCGTCGTCAAGAAGATGCATGGTAGAAAAGTTCGAAATTCAAAGATAGAAGAATGAATCTTTAATTTGAAAAAAATTGAGACACGTGTATAATCCAGATCTTATCTAATCCGATTTAATAGCTTAAAAGAAAAACAGCCAGATTAATTAGTACAGTGAAATTTAATGGAGGATAAGATTATCAAAATACCCAATGAACTTCCATCGTAACCGAAAAAAAAATCTAATATCAAAATAATTTATAGGGGATAGGACTTGGGACGACCGGGAAAATGTGTGGTCCCACACATTTATTTTGCGGCAATCTTATCATACCTTTGATAACTCATTCAATTCTAGATAGTAAAAATTATTGTACTCTTTTATTTAAGTTTTTAAATCTCTTTACCGGACTATGAGTCCCTTTTACAATGTAAACGAAAAATAATAAATTTACATATCCGCTAATCTATCTATATATATTAATTTAGTCTATTCTTACGAATTTTTTCCGTTCGCACAATAAGGGCATTTCACATAAACTTATTGGACTCACGAAATTCTTCTATCTCTCATTTGGTGGTGAATCGTCTCTTCGAGTCTCCCCATTAATATAAACTTGGACATTTTTTCTATTTTTTTTTTCCAAATTTTTATAATATATTTACAATTTTATTAGAGATATAAATTAATATAACTACTCCCAATAATTTTTTGTTTATTTCTAATATTTTGTGTTATAAAATTAGTAATATAATCAATATAAATAAACATCCGTGCAACAAGCGGGTTACATGACTAATTAAAAAACAAATTTTACATACACGCTCTAGAGCATGTCTATATATTAGTTTTTTTCTTTTCGGTGAATATATGTTATATATGATCATTTATTGTTCTAGACCCGGTTGTGCTTTTTAACTTCATTTTATCCCAATTTGATCACTATTTAGTGACTGATTGATAGTATGCTGGAAAAAAAAAAGCTTGATTTAAATTACGAGAATATGGTTTAATGATAAAATAAGTTTTTAAGGACTTATTAATTTTGGTCTTATAAGTTTCAAAAATATCGAATCAATCATATATGTTTATTCCATAAGATACTCTTGGTCCGTTTTGTAGTCGGCCGTAATAGAGCTGTTGATATGGACTTGAAGCCGTTAATTTTGTCCACGTGTCAATTTCTTATTTGGCTGAAAAATTTAAAATTTAAAATTTAAAAGAAAAATAATAATAAATTAAAAATGGGGAAAAAGACTAGATCGGGGACTCCTCTTCCGGCCGACGAGAGAGAGGGGTGGCTGGAAGTGGAGCCTCCGATCGGTCCCTCTCTCTCTCTCTCTCTTTTAATTATTATTTATTATTTATTTTAAATTTCAAATTCTTCCGTCGATTAGAAATTGAGACGTTGAGACAATTAACGATGTCAAGTTCACATTAGCAGTATGGCAATTACAAAATGGATCAAAAGCGTCTTATGAGCAAACATATAAGACTGATTCGACACTTTTAAAACTTATAAAATCAAAATTAATAGAGGCAAAAAATTCGACACTTTTAAATTATTAGGTTTCCATTCTACTGTACCAGAAAAAAAAGTCGAGTGTATATATGAAAGTATCTTCTGGAAGTCCCCATTGATTTATCGGTGTCTATTCCAAAGGGTGCAAATGTCATACGCACAAAGGAGATATATATAACGGCCTTCATCTCGCAAGCTGAGATGAGGCATTTAATACTCTTCCGAACCGTTAATGTATGCATGCATATAGTTAGGTATTTTGAAATCGATTGATCCCATTGACTTCCCGAAATCTTATGACTGGATCAGCAAATTCGATGAATAGTTTTATTGTGACAAAAAATTATTTTTTTTTGGCTGGACAATTAATTAAAATTAGGTCACCAAATTTAATGCAACCATCCACCAATTAATCGTCTATATCTTGTTCGCTTTCACGGATTTCTTTTTCAGATTTAATTAGTTAATTAATTAATTAATTAATTATTATATATTTCCATAATTAACATTTTTTTTAAATTCTAAGCATCCGTTATAATTTATTTGTTTCCTTTTTCTCGGTATGCATAATCGGAGTATTAGGAAATCAGATTAATCCTATTTCAAATTAGGTCGGCTCATTAAAAAAATCAAATCTCTCATAATCGTCAATTTTCTCTATTTACAAGCACTATTAAAATTCTCGCCACTACTGAGAGAAATTTCTGAGGAACATATCCTTTGAAAAACTTTCCTCGATAATTCATCGGAAATCCATTGGAAAAACTTTCCGGCAGATTTCCGAGAGATTTCCGACTGATTCAAACCTAACAATTTTGTTTTCCACATCATTCATTAATATTTTTGATTTTTTTATTATGTAAGTGGACTTTCTTTCATTAAATCAGCGTCTGCTAGTCAATAAGTTCCGAAAATATCCTAATCATATGTGTATATTAAAATCAGTGACATTAATATATATATCCTCTTCTCACCTATGACTAAATTGTACTCCTCTCCTTGTGATAATTGTTAAAGGACAGTTAAGAATATATTTGGTATTAGAGTTGAGTTGAATTTTAGTTTTAATTGATTTGTAATGATTGTGTTGTTGACTTATAAGAAAAAATGTGAAAAATTAATGAATAGTTGAAATTAAGTAATGATTGTGTTATTGAATTGTGAAAAAAGTAATGAATAGTTGAGAGAATTTAGTATTAAAAATTTTATTGTTGAATTGAAGATAAGTGGAGTTGAGTTAAAAAAAATTTTAAATTTAAACACACCATAACCCTGTTCGTAACAAAATTGGCATTCCACTTACTCTTGAAAAAAAGGAAAAATAAATTCAAAATTCTCTATTGCCCATATTGGCTTAATATAAAAAGCTCTTAAGGACCTCAATCTTCAGTTGTTTGTTCAATTTAGACCTAATTCAATTTTTTATTCAGGATTATCCTCAACGTATCACGGTTAATCCACTTTGGTCTTGCCGTTTAATAGTCATGGGTATACCTTCGCCCATTACTATTAAAGCCTTCGATTATCTATGGTAGTGGTATAGCTGTCGGTCAGAACACTCCCTTGACGAGGAAAGGTCTAAGGTGCAATTACTTTGAAAGTGGTTGTATCATATATGTAAGTAAATTATTAAAATTTGTAGTAAAGTAACTCAATAATAAGTAAATTACACTTCTTTTGAATAAGTTACAAGTATTTTAAAAAATTAATTGGGATAAATTACTCAAATTCTTAGTAAATTATTTATGTTTGAAGTAAAATTCATGGTTCTCGAAGAGTTTGTACTTACAATGCTAGTGAATCACAAGGATTTTGAGATAACTTATATGGCTTTGTTTGGGAATGGAGTGAAATCAAATTTAATTCTATTCCAATTATAAATAATTATATTTATTTGAAATTGTAATGATTGTATTGTTGAATAATGAAAAAAATGAGAAAAAGTAATGAATAGTTGAGAAAATTTTGTATTAAAAATTGAATTGAATGGTTAAAAAAATAAAAAAATTAATAATTGTATTATTGAATTGAAAATAAGTGGAGTTAAGTGAAATAGAGTTTTTAAAAAAAAACCTTCAAAACTAAACATGCCCTTAAACTTTTAGTAAACTACTCGAGTGTACTTTGTCACCATTTTTAGTAATTGCACTTTAGAATCTCCCCTTAACAGTGGTGTCCCAGACTAGGACATCGAAGATTTGTCTTGGTGATGGAGGCCTCCACACTGCCCGAGGATATTAGATGTTGAAGTGGCCGGTCGCATCTTCACTACGGTTGATGACGATCACTTGTGTTGAATCACAACTTTTCTATATAAATTTGCTAATATGGAATTTTTTTATGAGTAATAAAACAAATTTCAAAATTAAGAAATTTTAGAATTATAGAAAACGAGAACAAGGAATGAGAGAGCGAATGGCTTTGCCACCACATCGGCAGGGTAGCAGGGAAGCCCTAGTTGACAGTGATCACTACGAGGGAAGGGGTGGTTGAGAGTGCGGAAGGGCAGGGACGAATTTAGAAATTTTGTTTAAGAGGGACGAAGTTCAAAAAAATTTTGTATCGTAAAGTCAATGGGCCAAAAAATGATAATTTTATTGAAAAATTGATAAACTCGACAATTTCTAATAGAAATTTCATAATTTTTCCCGAATCCATTAGGGGAAGGGGTAGGGGACCGCCCCCCGCGCCCCCTCTAAATCCATCCCTGTGGAGGGGTAGGGGCTCACTGACCGCTAGCTCACACTCAAAATCGCTTTGAGCTTTAGTGAAAAGTTGTAGTTATTGAATATTTTTACATTACGTTTGATAACGAAATTAAGTTTAATTTAATTTGATTTAGTTTGATTTGAGAAGATGAAGACAAAACCAATTAGAAAAAATATGCGAGAGAATTTAAAGAAGAAGATAAAAAAGTAATGATTGTGTTGTTGATAATTGAAGAAAAAATGTTGAAATTGAAGAAAATGTCTTAAATAGTTGAAATAATTTAGTATTAAAAATTAATTGTAATATTATATAAGAAAAACTAAAAGAGAAAATTTGACAAAAAAATAAAAAAGTAATAATTGTGTTCTTGAATTGTGAGAAAACTGAAGTTAAATTTAGTTTTATTAACAAACATACTAACAGTTTTTGTCGTTTTCTTTAAAAGAATTTATTAGAAAAAATAATTGTATTGCAGTAGCTCGTTCATATAGACAAATTCAAGACTAATCAAGGGGCATCATATCGTGCGAAAAAAGGCACCAAGATCATTACATGGGGACACGGCCAAGATCATTACAGCAAAGGGCACCATGTCGTGCAAGACCATCCGCTCTACTGATGGAATGCTGTTATTGATGATATTTTTTTCATTGAGGAGTTAAAGATTATGTTAAAAAAAATTTTGATTGTAACACTTCATTCAAAAGGGCCTACTATACTTAGAATATTTTTTTTATTAATTTTTTGATGTGAGATTATAACTCTCAACATAAGCATCCCATCGGATGTTCTTTCCGATTGCTGCAAACATATCTGCTCAAAGCTGCGGCGATGTGCGACCGTCGAAGGACGGGGGCCTCATAATTACGAAAGTAAAATAGCATTCCTCTTTTAACCACACAAAAAAAAAAAAAAACATTCCTTTGTTTCAGAAGGAAGAAAGTGAGCAGCAGAGGCAAAAATTTCTCTTTAATAGGCCCAAAAAACAGCAGAGGCCGAGCACGAAATCCAAAGTATTGATCCTCTTTGAAGTAAGAGTGCCATCCTCGGCCCATATCTAATGGGCAACTGGGCGTGCCCAGGGAATTACTTTTGTGGGACAAATCCAATGCATAACTGCGGTTAGAAATATAGATTTAATATTTAAAAAATAGCTGGTTTGCCAGATAACATCTTATTTTGGTAAATTCGGTAGTTATATTTTGGGTACGATATCGATTTCTTGTTTGAACTTTCATTAAGGTTATATATATAGATAGGTGAGTCGTATTATATAATCTCTCGAATTACTCATTCAATGATATTATTTACTCCGTGCATGCTTTTAGTCTATGAACAACCACATTTATCCCACTTTATATCTTGACTCTCCTTCTATGTCAAATTTCTTCAATAACTTCGATGACTCAATGTATTCATGCTTATTGGCTCAATAGATTAATCGCAGGGTTGAGGACAACCCTCACGCTCTTTCATGGCATGAGCGGAGGCTGAGGGTGTTGTTGGGCACCGTGTCAATGGATTGTGCCCGTCTCAATTATGGAAAAAGTCTTATGTATAAAGATATATTACGTAACATTATGTCACAAGACTCAATAAACAATATTTTTTTTTCTGTTACATATTTGATATCATTTGCGTTCTTCGTAGAATTCTTATTGGATATCATTTTTGCGTTTTTTAGTAAGAAAAATTTGTTTTTATTAGGTCCTCAATTACATGGAATTCCCATGAAAATTACGCAATCTAATTATTGCTATCAGCCACATTCTCAATCTCCCGAGGCTGAAAATCCAAATATGAGTCTCAGTTTCTTGGTAAAACAAGTCGGCGGTAATGGCCGATATATGCTCTGGGTCGTCACCAGTCCATATTCTTATTGAAATAGGGAAAATTGCATAGCTATATACACACACACATATATAAATAAAATGCCTCTAGTCCAAAAGGGTAGAAAAAGGTGAACCCCCCCCAAGTTTCCGCGGTTTCCCACCTCCACTTGTTTGCTCCTTTCTCTTTGCCGACAGCATCATCCCTCTCTCCTTTGCATGTAACCAATAGATTTAGAAAGACCAAAAACTAATGATTGCATGTTAATGCTACGACCTCTTGTTGTTTGTGACGGTTTTCTAGGTTTTTAGATAGCCACCCTAGTTAGGATGGCATCAATAAGCATGCTGAGTGGGATTTCTAGACCGTGATAATTGTCATTGTGGAATTTGGGGTGGAGGAAGAGAATTCGTATTCGGTTTTTACGGTGAGATATATATTTGAGATATCTCAATTGTTACAAAAGTTCGGTATAAATTTTATATGATATCATAATAAATTTTAAAAGTTCGTATGAATTTATGTCACTAAATTTAATGTTGAGAGTAGTCAATATGCGCCTTATATATGTTAATTTAAGTATGGAATTCGTGGCCGAGCACGGAAAAAGAAACCTAAATCATGATCGGTTATTGAGGACGAGTGTTTAATATATTTCCATAGAAGAGAGCTGATGTAAAGGAACCAAAGTTCGTTAAAGACAATACACTTCAGTAAAGAGAAAGTGAAGAGCTCCATACTGCATTATTGACTGGGGGGATTTTTGACTGGGTCCATGCATTAAAGTACTACCTTCAACATCAACTGATTTTCTTTTTCTTGTATGTATATCCTCCCTCCATGGCTATGAGCATGGACTTTTTGTATCAAAGTATGAGCTTGTGTGCACCTCGAACAATCCATCCTTCTAAACTAGTAAAAAGCAAGGCATTCACTCTCAGCGTAGGGGATTCACAAGAGTAATCCTGTGGCCTGACCGCAAGGTGATTTGAACCTCAACGAGGCATGTAAATTAAGTATGTATTAAACATAACTTTGATCCTTTCACTCAAGTGATTAAGCCATCTTAAAAGGATTTTCTTATGTTAAATTAATATATATATAACTTATATGGCTTAATCTCTTAGTGAGTCACACATCATTTTTTCTCAAAGACAAAAGTATAAGTTATTCGAGAAAAGGAGAATGATGCAATTGCACACATCCTCGACTAAAAATAAGAAAATCTTGATTTGCTTCTCGAGCGAAACTTCTTGAACCCTTATTTATCCTTTTATGTTCCTTTTATTAGGTCGATGAGTTTCTCTGATAGTACAAAAAATAGTAAGTGGTTTTATTATTATTATTATTATTTTGTTTAAAAATTGATTATACTCGCATAGATTGCTTATACGGTCAAAGACTCTTAAGACATGCAACCTCATCAAAGGCTTTATAATGCTTAATATTATTATTTTTCCTAATTTAAAATGTTTTGTCGCTTATATCACCTATTAGTGGCTCCTTCAAACATCAACCGTCGTGCATTCACAGCTGGACCACTTCATGATAAAACATAAACAACACCAACACACATACTTACACTTGCAAGTATGTCCCCCTCTTGCTCACTTTAATATTTAGAATAGAGGAAGGAAGGAAGCTTTGGAGAAGAATCCCACCGACGCCCGGGCCACTTTACTAATATATACAATGTCCCCTCCAAGATCTTTCCCTTCGCAATATGCCCTTCTCTTTAAAGAAAACAACCCTCTCATTCCTCAGTCCTTTAACCCTTCTTATCTAATTAGATAGAGAAACATTCACAGATTATTATTTGGAAATTCATTTGCTCATGGGAAATTGCCTCTTTGGAGGCTTGGGGCCGGAGGCCGACCAAGGTGGAGGAGGAGGAGGAGGAGGGTTGGCCAAAGTAATCACGTCGAACGGCGGTGTGATGGAGTTCTATGCCCCGATCACTGCAGGATCCATCACCGACGAGTTTCCAGACCACAGAATCTTCCGCACCCACGACCTCTTCTGGAAGCCGCTCCCTCACCATGAAGACCTCGTGGCAGGAGAGTCTTATTACTTGCTCCCTTTCAGTAGCCATTCAGGTTCCATTGGTGCTAGTAAGTGCGGCCAAGTCGTGAGAGAAGGCCACGTCCGGTCCAACAGCATTCCTGCGGCCTCTGGGGTCCCGCCCTACAGGATGTCTGTGGAGTACCGGGGCACACTGAAGCGCACATACACAGATGTCTTCTCCAGGTACGGTAATAGTGGCAACGACGGGGGCAGGATGTGGAAAGTGAGGCTTGTGATAAGCCCGGAGCAGTTGCTAGAGATACTGTCGCACGAGGCCCGCACCCAGGAGCTGATAGAGAGCATGAGGGCAGTGGCAAAATGTGGGGCTGGGGGAGGGCCAATAGGCGTGCTGTCCTCGTCTTCCGGGGGTTTCTCCGACCAGTGGAGCCTCTCGAGCAGCAGGAATGCTTCATCCAAGACCGATGGCTTAGTAGTGGATATATGATGCTAGAAAGATTACAGGATATATATTATCCCCTTCTTTCCGACTCTCTTCCTCTACAAGAAGCCGGAGGTTTACCATAGAGCAAATTATGATCGTAGCTTAGCCAGCAACATATTAGGCATAGTCTCATATAAGACACAGGATAATCCAAAATTTGTATCTGTTTCTTGTGCAAAACAAGGTTGTCGAACGTGGTACGTACAAATTTTCAGCTTTGCAATTGTAACTATAACCCTCAATTGATGCCAGCCATATATATATATATATATATTCACGTTCCCTTGAATAGAGCAATCTATATCTATATATATAGTAATTCACAGTACTTTCAACGAGAGCCTCTGATTCATTTGTTGAGAAGATTTCATATAAGCGTTCTCGGTAAATAAAGAGCTAACGGTTTATTGTCTCTTCACGTTCCCCCGTTGACTTTTCTTATTTTTACTCTAATATCTTCATTTATCTAGAAATTAATGAGTTTGAATTTCTCAAAAAAAAATTTCAATAAATTTCCAATATGCTTACACGTCTCCTTAAAGTACAAGTACTCGTGCAACGCGTGGGATGAATGACTAGTTAATGAACAATTTTGCTAGATAAACGTTCTTTCTCGTTTAACATTGTATGGAAAAAATACAATATATTAGGTAAAATTCGGGCTGTCGCACTACCAAATTGCAAGAATGGGATCGATTTTCGGTCACACATTTTTTCATTGAAGAGCGGTAAACTATTCTGCTGGTTCCATTTGGTAGTGGTGCCATAACCCAGAATTATCGTCGTCCAGTTTCATGTTTAATTTGGAATAAGAGATCGACATACTGATTTGATCTTCTGCCTGTATTTGCTGAGATTAAAAACAAATAACCCAGAAATGCGTCTTAAGAGTATGTTTTGATTCTGTTTATGATGGGGGGCCTGGAGGCATTAAATCAGAGAAGGTGACTTACAGAAGTAAGGATGCTGGGAGGTGGGAGCCCAGATGGGCATTGGGTTGGGCCGAAATTTGATTGGGGCCGCTTCTGGACCTAATTCAAAAGCAGATCCAATTCCTAAATGGGCCTGGGCTGAGCCCAAATGTTTAATAAGATTTGGATTGGAGGTCTCCGACTCCAAATCCAGTTATATAGTTTCAGAAGGATCTACCCCGACCCCAAGTCTCAATCCAAGATTCTTCAGATTTCTAGATCCATATTCAAAGTCTATCTGGTGATATTGGTGGTAAGGCAATCAATTTATTCCTGCAAATCGCCTCGAGATCGAGCATAAATGGCTTTAACTTGTACTGAAAGATGGATTTGTCAAGTCGCATACGAAGCTGGGCCAAATAACACCTAAGTCCTACTAACAAAGAGCTAAAAGGAGGGAGAGATGGGAAGAGGATGAGTGATAGGGGTAAAGGGAAGGAGAGCGACGAGGTGAACGTAAGTTACTTTTCAATTTTGTTAAATTTTCACCTGATCACATCCAATAATAAAACTTAATCTTTGAAAAATCTGTCATCACGGGGTAGTGCGTGGCTTTTCCCACCTATCCTTATATATCACGTGTGCTTGAACATCTAAAGTTAGGTACTATCTGTCCTTAAACACGTATTCTCAAACACTGATCACGAGGTGGGAAATCTTTGGCACACACTCGGTTTCCACTGATAACAAGGTGGGTATCTCTGCTACACTAGGATTAAGGGAACTAACATACAATGAGGCTCCTCTTGGCAATTCTCCGTTTAAGGTTAGCACCGGCAACAGGAAGATTGAGTTCTTTTAATTTTTACACCAAAAAGTATAATTATTTATGATTTTTTTTCCATGTAAAATTAGTATTATACCCCGCTGAAAAAAAATATTTTTGTACTATCGATGTTAAGTTATGTTTTTTTCCTTGCTAGATGAAAATCCTAGCTCCGTTCCCGACGCGATGCGAGCCTATAAAAACGTATAAAACGTACTCTAAACTTATTTAATATTCAGTGAATCTATAAGCGGTAAAGTTTATATCTAATATAAAAATTAAGTTAATAGAGGGTGGAATTCATCTCCTTTAATTTATATTCCCAAATTTTTTAAATAACGTGGAACAACTCATCTCAATATATTTTGTCATATATAACTAGTTAGGTAACTCTATTATAATTTTTGTATATAACAAAATTATTGACATATATAATTACGAATTGGACCGCATGTGATCTTCATGGATCAACTCTCAAGTTCTAAGTTAATTTAGTTCATAGATCAAGACTTTAGATGCATGTATATTCCGCTCTACCGGCCACCGGGTGAATGCATTGGACTAGGACTTCTGCATCGAATAAGTAGGTATTGCTGATTGCTCATGAATTTGTATGAACCCTAATTGCCTCTGATAATTAAGCCTGTATGGGCCATCCCAAAAGATTTGATGGTTTGTAATTTAGTTCATAGACCAAGACTATGCATGTATATTCTGCTCTTCTGGCCACCGGGTGAATGCATCGGACTAGGACTTCTGCATCGAATAAGTAGGTATGGCTGATTGCTCATAAAAGTGTGTGAAAGCTAATTGCCTCTGATAATTAAGCATGTATGGGCCATCCCAAAAGACTTGATGGTTTGTAATTTAGTTCTTTCCATTCGTTTATATAATATTGCACATTTCCCTGCATGGCCATGAGCTAAAAATGAAAGAAAACGACATCCTATCCGCAATGACGACCCCAAAGATGCCTCTCTGTGGTTAAATTGGCAAGTAGATTGTGATGGTCTCCTCGATCTGTCAGAATTCCGAAACGTGAGCTGTGCAATCAAATTTGCTCGTGATGACTTTTCCTAGATTTTATATTTTTAATTTTTTTTTCAGTTACGATGAAAACTTATGAGTATAGTATAATGAAATAAAAATACAAATAATTAATAAAAAGTCACAGATAGTTCCACCAAATATTGAACCTAGAATCTCTTGGTTAATAAGCGATGACGTTCGCTATTACTTCACATCCTTTTTTATTATATTTTTTAATTTTTACAGTAGTGAAACTTTTAAATGTTTAATCGGTCAATCGAATGAATAGACAATTATTTAACATCAACACATTACGCGGTAAATTTTTATCAATTTTTGCATAAGAGAAAATAGATGATTAAAACATATGACAATATAGATTGAAAAGGTAAGTTGGAAACTATACATTTGACCAGTAGACATAATAAACTCTATAAATTGTGAGTGAGATATTGTGAAGGAGCTATGGTGTTGGAAAAGTTATAGTTCGTAAAAAGAATGATGGAAAAAGAAAATTTCTTGTCTTGATAAATAATTAAAGTACGTCAAATATGGCACAAAAATTATTATAAAAATTAGAAAATGTGGAGTTGAAAATTTTATAATTTGAATTATATGACGTATTCTCTTTTCGCTTCCCAACTTTTATGTATCAAAATTGACGTGTCTTGAGTGGCTGCACATATTTATTCTTCGTCTAAATCTTGTCGCCTTTTTTCTTCAAATAATTATCAAAAATTTGTAAAAAATGGTGCCTATGTATATGTTAAGAGTATTTTTAAAATGGAAAATCATTGTTGTTTTATGCTTGACATTGTTTTTCCTTTCAGCTCAATTAAATTGTGAACCTAAAGAAGTCTCTATATTCATCCGTTATTTTTATGTTTCCAATTAATTAGTTCATTATTAACAAGCTTTTTGAAAGTAAAAGCATTGAGAAGTTTTTATTATTCCAAGTTGAAAAGGATATGTGTACTAGGATTATAAAGCTCTCAATAATATAAGCTTTAACTTTTGAAGGGACATTTTGAAAAAGATAGAGAGCTTTATACAGAATAAATACAAAATATAAATGAAGATCTTTGAGAGATTTCCTAAATGCATTCCATCTTTTTGTGTTTAATTTCACTTGTAGATAACATAAAGTTGAGGTAAAATTTTTTTTATACAAGAAGTCATTAAATTAGCCATTTTACCCGTATATTGTGCAAGATTATTATTCACAAAAATTTACATATTTTATTTTTTAACTAGATCTTTAAAGACATTAGTTACCACATAATTGCAGGATTAAATTTCAAAATATTAAGTTATACATTTTACATAAAAAATACTTTTTTATATAGAAAACTATATTATTCACTTAAAAAGCACTAGTTTATATATTTTATAAATAAGATTAGTGAAATCACATGAATAAAATTATTTTAATTAAAACCTTTTAGTTTCTAAAATAAAATCTTAATTTTC
Organism: Punica granatum; assembly: GCF_007655135.1. Taxonomy (NCBI): domain Eukaryota; kingdom Viridiplantae; phylum Streptophyta; class Magnoliopsida; order Myrtales; family Lythraceae; genus Punica; species Punica granatum. Next base: position 7,639,084 of record NC_045130.1, read on the forward strand.
AATATAGAAAATTACTCCATTCATTCTGTGAACAATAAAAACTAAATTTACTCCATTCATTCTATGAATAATAAATTTTTTTAGAATTTTTTTAGAATTTTCAAGTTTATTTAATATTAATATAGAATTAGTAATAGTTTTTGGATATTCCAAAACCTCCTTACAATTTCAACTATGTAAGTAATTACTTGAGTAGAAAATTTTAGAAAAGCATTTCAACTGTCTTTTTAAATTGAAGAATCCAGTTATAGTTTCAAGAATATAATTAAACATTTATAGAATTAAAATCGGAAATATAAAATATATCTATAATTGAATTCATAAAGATAATTTTATTCCTAAATTGTATGATTTTTTAGATCAGTGTACTTGTATTATTTTTTTATTCTTGAGTTTATTTAATATTGGCATAAAAAAGTTTAATATTTTTATGAACTTTTAAATAAATAAGTTCTTTTGACGTCATTTTTAATTTCTAAGTGTATTTAATATTGTATAAATTTTTAAATCAATTTATTTACTTGCATTAAAGAGGTTAGAGAAGATGCCATGTGACGGAAAATTTAGAGAAGTAAAAAATGACACATGGTGAAATCTGGTGAACCCAAAGATGACACTTTGTGAAACCACATTCATCATTATTTTACATCTTGACATTATATATTATATTAAGCTTTTATCATAACAAAAATTCAAGGTCTGTGCAATTTGGCATCATGACTATTATGTGAGATAATATATGGTACCTAAATGATGCATCTTACATCGCCTTTGGATTGCTTATAATGCTTTTAGTAGACCGCGTATAGGAGATAGTAGGATTTCTCAAATCCTTATCTTTTATTTTAGAATAACTAGGATATGACATAATAATAATTATTAATAATTAAGAAAAAATTATGAATAGATAACGGGATAGGATAATATTCAGCCTGTAAAGAGCAAAATTTCCCTTCACATTTTTGCTAATTACAAATTTTCCTATTGAAATAGGGCATGAAAGTCATCAATAGAGGCAGCGGCGGGGGGCCCTATGCAACCAACCACCCCTTCTGCGAGGTCGCTGGCCATTTCGCTTGAGGTGGTGGTGACACATTAGGCCATCACAGTCTGAATTTTATTCTACTTCTCTCTCTTGCGGATAGAAAAAAAGGGAGAAAGAGTGGGTGGTGGCGGCCTAAAGGCAGCCACTATCATACCAATTTGTTGAGAATATTAATCCCACATAGAAAAAACGAATAAAAAAATCATTAGTTTATATGAGGTTTAGGTACTACCATTTATCAGTTTGAACTTTTAAGTGGAAATGGGATTGAGCCCATATAAGCCCAATGAAAATTTAATAAAATTTTCACTTGTGCCTACACAGACTTGAGCCCATCTGCAATCCAAAAGCTTAAGCTGATAGATTGATGGAACCAAATCTCATATAAGCTTGTGGTTTCTTTCTCAATTTTTTCATGTGGGATAATGTATCTTAATACCCGTTCTCACATAGCAACGTGTAGTCCAACACGTGCCACGTGCCCTTAAACACTCTCCCTTAACAATTGACCACGAGCCGGACATCATCTTCCGTGCTCGTGCAATGGGAGACAAATATCAAACTAGCCTCGAGCTCTACACTCGGGCCTAACTAGAGGTGCACCTTTAGCTACCTCGGAACTGGACCATGCCACTCTTGGGCCCGATTAACATGAAGCGCACTCTTGACTGCCTCGAAACTAAATATGGCGTGGTGTGAGCTCACATGATACCAAATTTTCACTTGAGCCTACACAAACTTGAGCTCATCTGCAACCCAAAATCTTAAGCTGATATGTTGCTGGACCCAAGTCTCATATGAGCTTGTGGTTTCTTTCTCAATTTTTCCATGTGGAATAACGTATCTCAACACAATTGATGTCGCCGACCACGTCCTAGGTTGTTTGGCGAGCTTGGTTGGGGCGATGGTGGCCAGGGTTGGGTGATGATGTAGGAGCCAATTCCGGGATCAAAGGGCTCGATATCGACCAACATTGCGCTAAGTGAAATTGCCGATGACCTCGTTGAGGCAATGGTGGGCGGCTAGACCATCCTATATAGATCCAGATGCTTGAGATTCTCTGATCTTGATCAAATACATCGACCCAATGCCATCTCGGTCAAGTTCGCAAAGCAAAATTGATTTCGATCAAAGCCGTAGGGCCTCTACAGAGCTCTATCTATTAAGGTTGAAGTTGCCGGTTTGGACTGATTTCGGTCAAGGTCTTGGATCTTGACGGAGCCCAAACCGGTCTCAATTCAAACACGTCTAGTATATACTGAATTGTACTAAAATAAAATGGGGCATATTGTTCATTCCATGGTATTTTCGGCACAGCTCTTCTAGGTTACTCCCAACCCAAGAATATAGAAGTAATTCGTAGCATCAAAATCCCATCATTCCCTGCTTTGATATCCAACCCTATCTCAACGTCCAAATATGGCCTTAGGTTGTATTTGGTGGTTGGGATATAGATTTCGAAATCTTTATCCCACATTTAGTGTCGATAGGATAAGGATAAGGATTGAGATAAAATGAATATAATTATTAAGAGACTAATCCCAGATAGGAATTGGGATAAGGGTAGATTGAGATTAATATTTATATCGAAAGATAAAAATGCCCCTATCCTAATATCAAATTTACCAAAAATACCATTACATTTTTATTTATTTATTTATTTTTGCGTTGAAGCCAGAAGATCGAGAGGGGCGATAGTGGCCAATCTCTGGTCACCCTAGTGAGGTCGCCAATGACCTCGTCTGGCCAACCTGTGGCTGGAATCGGGCCACCATTGCCGGGAAAATCGCCCCCATCTCTCTCTCTAGGGTAGCTGGCAACCCCGCTAGGCACTGTGGCCGAAATTGGGCCACCACCGCCCGACACAGTCTGGTTCGATTGTGTTCTTCTTTTTTTATTTTAATTACAAAAAATAATTTAATTTTGAGAAAATTTTCTGAAATTGTTAATATAAGGGCACATTCGTCCTTTTGGTTTCATATTCCAATCTCGAATCTAAATGTAACCTAAACACCAGATTGGGACATTAAATATGAGTGAGATTGTAAATCTCAGCTCATAGCCTAGCGCTTTTCTTTCTCTTGAGCTTCGACTTCGTTTGAGGGAAAAAAAGAGAGAGTAAATGTGTAAATAAGGAGACTTCAATTATTTGTACTGCAATTTAACAGAACTTTCGGATCTTATTAGCTTAGAATAGCTAAGAGATGTTCACCCAAAATAAATAACTAAGAAGATTTCCTTTCAATTTTGACGTGCATCCCCTACATATTCAATCAAGACAAGACGGAGCTTGTGGTTAGGGGATCATAGATGTTGCTTCAATCTATATTGTCGTCGCACAAAAACCCTTGATTTCAAGCCAGACGTGACTTGGTGTTAATTGATTTTCGCATCAATCAAAATGATATTTTTTTAACCCAAAAATCATTAGCAAGTCTACATCTATACGGACAAGAAACTATTGCATATTCTGCAATAGTAGTTCCGTAGAATTCAATGTCCCCGAATGCGTGTCCAGGTCAAGATCTTCTATCGCTTGATTCCTCCTATGTCTAGCAAATTAGGTCAATAATTTGTCCGCAGAGAATAGATAATGGGAAAGAGCGTCTATGGTGCAGGGGATTTTCCGTACGCCAATTTCTTTTTTCTTTAATAGCATATATTATGAGTCTCTCTTTTATACTCAGAGCTAGAGGAACAAAAAAAAAGCTGCAACGATCATAACTCATTACTTTAATATGTGTCAATCCAAACTGCAAAGGTAAACTAACAAAAAACTGCAACGATCATAACTCATTACTTTAGTATGCATCAATCAAAAGTGAACCAACAATATGTTGGTCGAGTAATGAGCAAGATTGAGTCCCCTGACGAGGAAAAACAAGATCAAATACCAAAAAATGTATTTATTTAAAGGAAAAGTAATTTTAGATATTATATTATCGAAAGTCGAAACTGATATCTCTCACAATTTTACTTTAAGAAAAATTGCAAAGATTTACTATAATTTATTTTTCAAAATAAACATCCTACTCCACTCCACTCTATTCTTCACTCAATTCAATAATATAATAATTTTTTTTATTTTTTATTTTATTTAATAATAAATTTTTAATCATACTTTTTTCTAATCATCATTACAATCAATTTAATAAAAATTCCCAATCCATATATATATATATATATATACACACTATTTTCTCTTCCAAATTCTCACATATATTTTTTTCTAATCATTATTATAATTAATTTTTTAATAATAAATTATCTCAACTATTTTGTCATATATGGATGAAGTAGAATGGAATAGAATCCTAACTCCGAAATCGAAGGAAGCCGAAAACTGTCTCTCATCTTTCGTTGGGACAAGATGTCCAATAATATGTAGGGGAGGAAAAAGAAAAAAAGAAGATCAATAATTGTTAATGAAATACAAGGGCAATCTTTCTTTAATATAAGTAAAACTGTTGCTTCCGTAGAATTAAGCTACCTCGGACACGTGTTCCTTTTTTTGTCCTTTCTTCATTCTAACCCTTTCTTTTCTTCCTTTTTAGATTTACCCAACAATTTTGATTATTTTTCGTTTTTATCCCTTCTTTTGATTTCTTCTTTTATCCTTCTATACATTAATTAACTAAAACAATTCACATTCTACGAAAGTGGAGTAAAGTATTGTTTTAATACTCACGTGAATTTTTTAATCAAAATGATGCCATAAGCAACTTTTATCTTTATAAATTTGTATAGAAATAACCGTGAACAGGATGTTATGGGAGTATTAGAATATCTCTCCAATTTGATGTTTCTGGTTCTAATCAATCCCTTAATTATTTAATCTACATTTTGTTTTTTGTTTAGCAAACCATTATTACTATTAGATCGTTCTCTCTCCATATATAATATTTAAAAGACTGAACTAATATATATAAGATGCCAATTAATCAATCTTAGAAAATTAATATATATGATTTAATAAAATGAGTTAATTCCTTTTTTGGCAAGTATATAATGAGTTAATTTCATTAAATTTATATATAAATTCAAGTACCACTATACTTATCCTATGGAATTTTTTTCTTGTTAAACTTTATTAATTTGTTTTAACATTTATGTCATTTTTCTTTGTTCCATGTACTTTCCTATATTCGTGTACGATTTTCGAGAGAAATTAGCTAAACTTAAATGTTATTTATGAATAAATATTGGCAATATTATATGTAATATAAATAGATATGATATATTTATATATCAAAAATTAATCTTTCCAATATTACAAAATGAGACCTCTGGCATATGTATAATTCTTACCCTTCCATGTAGAAATGATTAATAAATATTTTTAAAATTTGGTTTATGCTTTTGCGTTTTTATTCTTATCATATCATATCGTTTGATTAAGTTTATCATTTTTTTCTCCACATTTATATGTTCATTAAATTAAGAAAGTTATAAAATTAAGGGGTTTTTATCTAAAATAGCTCATGGTTTGTTCGTTTTGTCAAATCTATTATATGCTTTTTTTTGTCAAATCTATCCCATGGTTTACTTTTTGCATCAAATCTATCCCGGCGTTATCTTTTCCGTTAACATCAAACGGCTGTGCTGACGTGGCACGTGGAGAGATAGTAGGCCACACTTGCCACGTAGGCGCCACGTCGGCACGGCCGTTAGATGTCGACGGAAAAGATAACGCCGGGATAGATTTGATGCAAAAAGTAAATCATGGGATAGATTTGACAAAAAAAAGCATAGGATAGATTTGACAAAACGGACAAACTATGGGCCATTTTAGGTAAATACCCCTAAAATTAAAATGCTCTATTTATTTTAAGATAAATGACACTTTATTAATTTGTCTATATATTCCTTTCCAATATTTCTAATATCCTTTCTCACATTTTAGTCATGCGAAAAAATTATCATTGATTGAAAATATTTTCGGAGAACCCCCCGACATCACGCGGCTCCTTCCTAGTACACAAACATCTCTTGTCCCATATCAAATTCTTCTAAAACCCTAAAACCCTAATTCTTCTAAAGCCTCGTGTCTCTTTTCCTTTTTTAATTTTTTCCCTCTTTATCAAGCTAATTTTCCTTTTTCTTTTATTTTCTTATTTTTACACTAACCATCTATCTTTTACAATATGCAGAAAAAGTCCCTAAACAAGCTATTATTAAATAAGAAAAAAAGGAGCAGATTTTTTTATTTAGAAAATAATGTTATATGAATAATTCTAAGTTTTTTTTAGTTACAAGAGTGAATATTTATAATTTAGGTAGCTCTTAGTTAATACTTATACATGCATGATTATCTAACCGATTTATAATCGTTATGGAGGTTGTGTCTCTCCCTTTTTCTCTCCCATAAAATTTACATTCATATCATTCTTTTGTTATCTTATACTTTCTGCTCTTAAAGAAAATAGTATGAACAAAACTTTGTTTATGTGATTGGTAACCAATACTATTGCATGATGGGCTATAAACTAAAACTCTTGTTACTAAACTTAATATATGTAACAAAACTAATTAATGATTAACTCAAATATATGATGCATATTAATTGAAGCAATTGGTTTCAAATCATTATTATAATAATTAACTTACTCTAATTTGTACAAAAACTATTGGAGATTATTATTTTTTAATATTTTTTAGTAGAAAGATAGTGTTTCAAAATTAATAATTACAATAAAAATGATATAGAGATTTATAAAGACACCCAAACAACGTACGGGATAAAAGGATTAGTGTAGACGAGACAAAATAAAGTGAAAAAGAGCACATCTTGACATCTGTCATGTTGCCAGCTTTCGATAGAGATTCGCAAGCGAACCTTCCACGTGGAAAATTTCAATGTGAAGCACTTCAATTCAATTTGGGATCGACCAGAGATTAAAAAAAAAAAAAAGAAGAAGAAGAAAGAAAAATCCCTCTTCAGTCAATGTCCCATTACGCGTGGGCAGAGTTGTTACATGCGAAATTCCACGGTTCAACTTCTACATCGTTTATAGTCTGATCAACATTAAATCAATGTGTGTGTGATCGTACATTGAAGCGTTGATCTGATGGTCTCGAAGGGTGAGGAAGTATTAAGCAGTCGAACAAAGGGCGAGGAAGTATTAATTAAGCTGTCGAACATGATAATTTCTTAAAAGATGAGTTGTCATCATTTAATAATAATTGCTCCCCTGTACAGGCACTTTTGAATTTAGAAAAGCAGCTTTTATATATGAAGATTCCGCTCGGGGAAGCAGTTCACTGTGTTTAGATGATTTGAGGGGAAATTGTTTTGCCATTTCCGTGTAATATGTATTGGCAATGTTAAATCAATCACCTTTTGTCCATTCTCTTGATGAGCCAGGGATCCCCTTTATCACCTCTCCTATTAATGTTTGACACCAAATATCATTGCAGAAAACCTATTTCCCCGTCCAACTTTAGCATTAGGAATCCAGATAAGATCTTCAAACCGCATCATGATTCGCCTCTTCATAATGTGAGCATCACTTTGACGACGTTGTCTGTGCGATATTGATCAACCTAAGCAAAATATATATTGTCACACAGTGCAACAAGACAACTAGGTCGTGATATTGGAATTTATCATGAATTGTTAAATTAAAGTATCCTTTCAAAAGTAATTTGTCGGGGTGTCTAATTAAGCTTTTTCTTCTTTGGGAGAGGATGATGAGTTAAGGAAGATGATAAAATATTGTTAGATTCTTCAATATGCACTTTAAAATGCGCCTAATCATATTTAAATTATATAACACACACAAAACTTTGAAAAATTGTAAAATTGTAATTTGTTAATTAGATATGTCAATCTTTCTAATCTTCTAACAAACCAAGTGCTTAGATTCATCGCCCCGTTGGAGGATGGAAGAGATCAAACTTTAAAAACATTTTTCTGCGAAAAGAAACAACATAAATGCAAGTTGCATGCTTTCTCAATAAACCGAGATTATTGTAGTCTTAAAGCTGCTGCCATTTTTGAAGAGAGAGTTTGAGTTATCTGGCCCCAATTGATATTTTACGATTATTGTAGTCTTATGGTTAGCTGCTATGACGAATGTTGGTATATATGATGATCGATCGGTGAGAGAGTTTGAGTGATCTGCCCCCGTTTCTTAATTATATATTCGTTCTATTTAAAGAAAGCCAGTAAAGGTGTCACGATGCACATTTTCATGTATTTCACATGGCATCCTTTTATTGGTCATTTCAACCATTTTTCAATTGTTATGTGCAACATAATTTGAATATTTACAATCGTTGCAGTCCTTTTAGTTCGATTTGATATCTTGCTTTTTCAAATTTCTGTTTCCTTTTATATGTGGTTGATCAATTCAGCACTTAAGTTTTGTTTATGTATAAAATTTTGCTAGGATGCCTCCAATAGAAACAAAGAGAATCGAGCTAAGTTGGACTTGAGTCATCGTTGTGGCACTAAATCATTTGCCAGACTTGAAGCGGAAATGGTAATAACATAATACTATAATTAATTTACTTACCTTTACATATTTCTATTTAATTGACACATCTTATTTGCATGAATTTAGATAACTAATTATCAATGTACATTTGGACAGACTGAAGAAAAGAATGGAGTGCCACCAAATGCTCCAGAATTTTGGAAACCAACGCATCACAGATCGGATGAAACTTGGGTCAAGCAACGAGCTGAACAGATAATGGTTAGTGTATATATCGAAAAATATCAAATTCATTTTGATTGCTAATCTAATTATAACTAATAAATGCAGGAAAAATTGCAAGAAGTACAAAACCAAGAAGATGAGAGCATTTCTTTAAATTTGGAGGAGAATCTTGCCCGCGTTCTTCCACCACGATCGGGATATTAGCTTGGATGTGGATGGGGTCCTAAGCCTAAAAATAGCTGCGTATCAAGGCTGAATAGGTCTACTCAGGAAGCAAGAGAGCATAACGTCCTATTAGAAAAACGAGTTCAAGAGCTAGAAGCACAATTAGAGCAACAAACTTCTCAAATGCGGGAAACAGAAGCACGAATTGAAGAGCGCATCAAGGCTCAAGTTGAGGCTAATATCGCAGCCTACTTTGAGCGTTTGCACACAATGGCTCGATCTTCCCCAAATTCATCCTAGCTAGCCGAAGCACCTCCCCTCTTGTAAGTACTCAAACAAAATATTTCGATTTATAGTGTTTTCACGAAGATCCCTTTTTTTATTGGTAGGAAATATAGCATGATAATTGTTAGCACTAAAGGTCAAGTTATATAAGCATCCATTAGATCCAACTGAACTGATGGCATGGACGACTTACACCTAGAACCTGTTATCCTAATCTAGTTGTGCATTTGCATAGATTATACAGTATAGATATTTTTCCATGGTCTATATACACAAGATGTGCCAGGAAGCTCATCACGAAACCGTTTAAGATCTTGAAGGTTCTAGATGAGCTTCAAATGAGTGCTTTATATAGTTTATATTGATCTTGTTCTTTCATGTGCAGGATCTCAAAATCAAGTTTACAAGATCCAACCACGTTGGAGTTGCTCGTACATCGCTCTTTCATATTGTTATTGTATTTGCCATTGTTTCTTTTATGTTGCTTTATGTAGTTAACTTTAGGGTGATGTAAATATTTCCTTTTTTTATGTATTCTATATGAATGTTGGACCTAAAGGCTTTATCTATATATTATATATTTAATTTCATCTTACTGTACATTGTGCCTTTCTTGTAGAATGATATACTATACTGGTAAAATTCAATTTCACAGAAAAATTAAACTCCTCGTCATTAATAGGACATGAAAATTAGTGACAGAAAACTACGGGCACAGAATTTACTGTGAGTGACTTTATTCTTTTGGCAACTAAAGTTAAACAATGATTATTCATAAAATTTTACGGTCATAAATCCATGGACCTCCCTTACTAACCTAAAAGAAAAAAAAATTATATGTCAATCGAATTTGAATCCTCATTTGTTGTTCTTTCCTCAATTTCTTCCTTTATATTTTAACTTCATTTAATTAAGTGAGTCCTTATTACTTCATGACTTTTCTACTCAAACCTTCCATTTCACCAACCCTAACTTGTGAATTTACTCATATTATTTGTTGAGAGTTTAGAATACCACAGCGAAAAGTTGAGAAGAATCTAATCGGTTTATAAGATAATAAGTATCATGACCCATCGATTTAATTTTTTGAATTGAAAACAGACTCAACTGTTTATAGATTCAGTGAAAATTTTATATTATTCAAATCATTAAATCCCACCGTCTCATGGTCATGTGATTGTAGGTGGTTTTTCTGATTCAATTAGACTTCATACTTCCCGAAAATATATGCATCGGCAAGGAAAAAAGTTCTAAGAGTTCATATATATTCAACTAAACAAACTGTACGATCCAATTAGTAATCAATCCTTATATTTTCTTCATTGGTTGAAAATGATACATATACATATATATATATATATATATCTTTTATTGGCTCAGTTAGATAAGTAACTTTAATTGAATGATAGTTTGCACTACACTCTCTCATTTAATTGTCTTTAATTACCACTGAACACGTGAATCTACGAATTCATGGTATTGTCAACCCGATGACAATTAAAATCATATACAGCACCATACGGCATGACTCTCATATATCTTCACCAGATAACATATTAGGCTCCCCTGTAGTTGACATGAATGTTCCTTTGTTTATTTTATATTTCTTTCTTCTTTCCTGCTACTTTTTGTCTAGCTTAATTTGTCCAATTTCATCTTTGCCGGTTCTCTTTTTTTCACTTTGGTTACATTAAATATTTACTCCTTCCAGAAAGACTGCTCTTGGACATTATCTCATTTTTTTTTCCTGGTTCTGATGGATTAATGTTGCGCGTTTCCACGCTGCCACGAGTTACACATGAAGCAACAACTCTAATCATAAGTCCGACCTATTCCATTTTAGAAATTTCTCCTTTTTTATTTTCTCATTTCACATCATACATAATTATTTCAATTTACGCGTTCACATAACTCATATTAAACGAATACTAATCCCATGATCTCCGAGTTTTGGAAAACTCAAGGGCTACATTCTCTACAAAACTACTCAGAGAAAGCGTCTTTCCCCCCCCCTTTTTACCTCGATAAGTAATGGGGATTTCATCAATAGAAAAAAAAAAGAGAGGATAGATATACGATGCTCAACGAAATAATAACAAGAATAAAAATAGTAGGGATCCATAGAGTACAACTAGGAATTAATGAAACTGGTCCCATTATGGGACCAACGAGTGGGGATCTTTTCCCCAACAGCAGCTGGTTTCTTTTTTTCTTTTTAATTTCCATTTTTAGATCTTTTCATTCTTTTTTTGAATTCCTTATTTTTGTTTGGTATTTTCTACTTTGATATGAACAAGGTAGAAGGTAATTCGGCCGACTCGTTGGGCCAAATAATCCGATTATTACTGTCGGACCAGTTATTTTCTGAAATATATTTTCCCCAACTTTTATCTAGAAAAATTAACAAAAATTTTGTATAATAAATTAATAAAAAATTTTGTATCAAAAGCATATAAATTAGAATATATGCAATATTCAATTCAAATTTTAGGTTGCGAGTGAGGAACCTTTCCCCACTCTCACGTATTTCGTTTATTTTCTTTTTTGTTTTAATTTCTTCCTTTGGCCAAGTGTTTTTTAAAACCCGACCCACAAGGTAGCAGGTAATACTAGTGAACCCATGGTGAAATGACTCGATAATTATGTTCAGACCAAATAATCCAAATAGGTTTGTTTTTGAAAATATATAGTTATACGTATACCCTGTACTTTATTTTTCTTTACGAATAGCAATTATATCTTCTTTTAATCCATATTAGTTATTTCCATTGACATTTTCCCCCTCAATAGTAGATCTTTTAAGAAATTATACTAGTTATACATGTATTTTTTTTGTGTTACAGGTAATACTTTTTATTCATAAAAAATCCAAAGACAAAAATTGATTTCGTTGTTAATTTATTTTTCATAAATTTATAAAATATGAATATTTTCATTTTCTTAAACTACATCATGTTTTCCTTTACTTAATATTATTTGCAAAATTTCAAAGCTTATACGTGCCACTCTTTTTAAAAACAAAACTATAAGCTTTATAACCAAAAGGCAACCCTGTTAACGCATTTAAAACATATTTTAAAAAATAAAATTAATGATTCATAAATGATAATAGAATATGTCTACAATTGAGTTAATCTAAAACTCATATTTATAAATTAAGAAGAAAAATATGGAGATATAAGATGAATGAGTTCCATCGTTTGTCCAATTAAAATTTTAGATTGAACAGACCACGGTAAGATTTATCCCCCACTATGAACTCTTATAAAAAAAAAAGAACAGAGAGAGAGAATAGACTCAACTAAACTGGCATGACTAATTACAATAAATTCTAATAGATATAAAAGTCATAAATTCAAGTCTAGTGTAAATAAAAAATTCAATGAAAATAATGATTAAATAATAATCATAGCGTTAACATATCTAGAAAATTTTATAAATTTGAATAAGCCTACGTAAAAAAGCACGTTTAAAGATTGTATAAAATTATAGATATAATTGTGTCTTTTTATTGGAGTAAAAAATTGAAATAGTCTAGACATAAAAAACTGTTTAGATTTCATAATAAGAATTAGTGTCATCTAATATGTAAAATCTTTGTAGCTGTAAAAGAACAGTCTGGAACAACATGTAAATCGTTACACTAAAAATAATACCAACATATTATATTTTATCGGTCGTTTTGTATAGTTGATTGTTTCTAATATTTAAATTTAAATTATAGAGACCTATTAAATATAATAATTTTAGTTATTCTATTATGAGGAATTTATTCTTCATGTGCCCATGAATGTGCGCACCCGAATTTCGTCTCGTCGGGGCATGCATGCGCGCGCCTATGCAACGGGGCTTGGGAGTGTCCACCTTTCCGGGGACGTGCGACGGACGCACGTGAGAAGGAGTCGCCACTTGCCATTTTACGACCCGAAAGTCGAAGGCCGGCAAGTTACCCAGGTCTAGGGGTATGGGGTACACCTAAGATGCTAAGGCAATGGTCTGTACGGAACCAAAAATGCCAAATTCGGAGGTTCTATTACGTGTGGGCCTATATCCCACACGCCCTTTCGGTACTCTAACTTGTCTAGGCTTGCCATTTTAATTTAATTACCGCTTAATTAAGTTCCGCTCATCTTATGCGTTTTGACACCATAAATTCGAAAAAACATTCTGACCGCCCACTCTCCGACTAGGATTTTACATGAATATATGTATAATATAAAACCTTACATTGTTCTCTCAAATAAATAAAAGACAAGCTATAATGACTAAACCCTGATCGATTCGCATTCGGCCATGATTTCACTCATGATCACCGTATAGTTTTGGAAAAAAGACCGAAAATTAAATTAAATGCGCACTCGGTGTATAGGGGTATTGGACCCCGTGATCGATGGTTATGGGCATTGGACCCAGTGTGAATCGAGTCCTAAGGGATCAGGCTCGATCCGCATAACAATCAAGTGCAAAAGATGTAACAAACAAGCTCAAATAAGCAATCAATGGGGTTTTGTTATCGCCGAATTTACGTGAATTAACTGATTATTAACCGAGGTATCTTGACATACAAATCCTACCTTAAAACAAACAAAAAGGGTGATAGATAGGGTATGTAGTATCCGGCATTATTTTAACGGACTCGACAGACGTGATGTACATAGTCAAGTCTCGAATGTGTGGGTTGTTTTTAGATTATTCTGTATCGCGACAATATGATTTTTACAGATTAAGAGTATTTTCACCTAAAACCCAAAACCTAAACCTCTGTTTGACTATTGCCCATGTTTGATTTTAAGCCGAGTTTGAGATTAATCTGTTTTTCCATGTTTTGACCAATTCTATGCACAAACCTACGCTAGGATTACGGCAGAATAAGAAACGGTAATCATGCCCTTGAATCGGTATATATGTGTGTGCATGAAAATCAAGATTACGTTGTACGTATCTCGGTGCTTTTGAAATTGTGAATTTTGAAAAGGGCATGACTAACAGTTCTTGAACTATCGACGCGATTACAAATTATTAATCAATTCGTGCAATCCATTTAAGGAAATCAAGTGATTTAATTTAGCCAAATTTAACGTCCCGATTATCCCGTATGTAGAATTTTAGGTTAATTAAAAACTTGTCGAATGCTTTAGTCTATGGATTTCGAGCCGTCGAGATAGCCATTAGTTGACCGCCCGATAAACTCTAATTTCCGACATGGTCACATTGTATATAATTACAAAAATGAAATATTTAAATGGGGCACATACATTGTCGGTGGGTGATCCAAGTAGAAAAGGGTAGGATATTTTTGGAAAATGTCCAGGGGACTGAATTGAACGATTTTAAAAGAGCAGGGACTGATTTGAAAATTCTAAAAAAAAATTGGGGACTGATTTGAAAATTCTAAAAAATTGGGGACTGTGTAAAAAAATTACTGAAAATGTCCTAGGACTTATTTGAAATGAATTTGAAAATCGTACTGATCTGAAAACAAAAAAATGGCCCTAGGACTAAAATGAAACAACTTGGAAAGTTCCTTGGGATGCTTGAACAATTCTGGAAAATCCAGGACTGATTGGAAAATAGTAAAATGACTGGACTTGATTGAAAAGAATTTTTGAAATTCGGGGCAGATCTGAAAAGGGTGAAAATGGTCCAGGGACTAAACTGAAACAATTTGAAAAGTTCTTTGGGATTCTTAAAAAAAATTCTGAAATATCCAAGGACTGATTGGAAAATAGTAAAATGACCAGGACTTGATTGAAAATAATTTTGAAATTCGGGGCAGATCTTAAAAAAATAAAATGCGTCCTCTGGACTGAAATGTGACAAAATAGAAAGTTTGTAAAATCGAATTCGGGACAAATCCGATCACCCACGCGACCCAAGAACGCTCATTTCACATTATATTCATCAAGCAAGCAGTAATATTCAGGAAAGGAGCCCTAATCATGCCACTAAGTCGAGAATTTACCTAATCCGGAAAGTTGAGGGGCTTCTCTGTAAAAATAAAAAAATCGCCGGATGGATCGAGTCGAATCGGATCGGATCGCCCGCCCGAAGGAGAAACCGCCCGGGAGAGACGCTGGGCCGAACTGGGGAGTTGGGCCGAATGGGCCGAACTTCTGGGCTGGACCTGCGAAACAAGGAAATGGGCCGAGGCCCGTTAGCGAGGAACGGCCTGGATCGGGGGCGGCGGCGGCGAGGCTGCGGGCGGCGGTTCTCGCCCCTGGATGCCGCGACGACGGCACGAGAGGGCTCGGGAGATGGCCCTTGGCACCACTTGGACTGCGCGGTGTCCAATTTGGACTTCGCCGGTGTCGAGACGGCCGGAATCGAGGGGAAAGGTCGCGTTTTCCGGCGAGAGTTTCCGAAATCTCCGATCTTCAAATCGGCCAAATCGAGAGCCAATTTCCCGTTTTTTTCTTCTGGGCTTTGTTCCTCCCCATCCCAATTGTTTTTGTCCATTTAATTGCAATTTTTTCCCCTTTTCCGTTAAGATTTCGGCCGATTTGGAGAAAATCGCGGAAAACCGCGATTTGGGGGTTCTTCGGGCCGGCAGGGATCGCGGGCAACCGGCGAGCGCTGCCCGGCCTGCCCGACCTTTTTTTTTTTAAATTAGGGCCGGCGGGTCATGGGCAGCCGATCAACGCTGCCCGGACTTGCCCGAAATTTTTCTTTTTTTTTCTCCTTTATTTATTTATTATTATTATTAATTAATTTTTTTTAAAAGTGATAAATTGGAAAATGATAATTTTGTCCCCATGGAGTCGATGGACCGAAATTGGGTGCTGATATTCCAAACCCATTAAGATATTAATAAATAAGTGGGTATAAGAAAGAATGATTTTTGATATTACATATAATTAAAAAATCATTTGAGACAGTTTCTCATTCATGGTGAATCGTGGGCATATTTCCTAGCAGAAATATAAAACGGTGAAAAAACACTTAAACAATAAGATTGGTTCTATATATATGGTTCAAAAACATACACACACATAGATATTCCCTCCAATGATTGCATTTGTTTAACTTTGCTTCTGTATATAGGTTGGTTTTGATATAGACTTGGTACATTTTTTTGTTCTTTTCCTATGGTTTGTGGGTAAAGGGAATTCAAATTCAGTTCTTTAACTAATTATCAATCGTTCTCCAAGTCCACTCTACATTGAGGGATACATAGAAAAATGGCAAACTTCCTCGCTTGGCCATAACCGATCATGACATCCGAAGAAGATATCAGTATTCACAGCGCCATGACTTTGGAGAGCTTGCTTCTCATGCAAACTTTAACCTCTCCTACCAGAAATTAATTAATGACATATATTAATTAAAAAATTATTAAATAATATATATTTTTTGCCAAAACAATTGAACATCATTGAATTACTATTTTCTCTTGCAATTTTCCTCGTAACTTGTTACGATCAACCCGATGTACGTCATTCTCTGGCCAAAAGTCGGAAGTGTGCCAAGCAAAGTTTCCATTCTTTGGAATTTTTCATCTTCCGAGTCCTTTAATTTAATAATTGACCTACAACTTTCCGAAGCTAATTAATGAAAAATCAATGTGGAAATTGGAAAAAAGTGCGTCGGTGTTTTGTAAAATGATACGAGGATGATCTTTGAATCGTGTAATTAACTATATGTAATTACAAGAAAAAGTAACACGTATACACGTAATCTTGCAATTATATTTACGTTTTCTCTGACAATATATGCGTATGTACTCGCTCACAGTTTGGTCTCATCACTTCAACTTTTGTCTACCTGCCGTCTAACCAAATATAAATATTTGAGTTTTTTTTTTAGAAAAGAAAGCTATTGACATAGTATAAGGGAATAAAATCCTAATAAAGGGACACACGAAATCTTATTATGAGAATTCGAAATCTCTAAATTACCAGACGAGTGCTTGTGCTAGCACCACAATCCCTTTTAGTTTTAGGTTTAATTAATTTTTTATTTTAAAGACGAATAATGTATAAGTGAGACAATCATATTATATTAAGTTCCAACCTTGCAATTCCATAAACAATGTCATTAAGTAGTTCATTTTGATAATTAGATTGACCGCAGTGATACTGCCTTGTACGATGAATTTCCTATGTTGTAGGGATACTCTTAAATCTAAGTAAGACGAGGGGTGAGATGTCCGTAATGCAATTTTTCTTAAAGGTGGTTGCGCCGTCAATTTTCAGCCAAAAAGACATGATTAGGCATGGGGAAATTGGAGAACAATGGTCATGATTACGGCCAAGACGACATATATATAGAGACCTACATAACGATATTTGTGGTCATGTTGGGTTCTATCGATAGTGCTTCCGTTATATGTGCGTGTGTAATGTATAGGTAATTAATATGCTGCAAGTGGGATTGTAATAAAGTACAATAATTATATATATATATATATAATTGTGTATTTTAGGTGTGAGTAAAATCAATTAATAAAATTATAATGTCCGATCACGTATGCAAAACCATCATTAGGGCCTCTTATATGGAGTTTGTTGTAGTGACCTAGGTTGTTAGAGGATCTTGACAAACGACGACGTTGGACTTATATGTATAGTCGGTATCTGATTTTACGTTTTGCTTCTTTTCTTATTTTTCTTTAAAAAAAAATTTGGACTACGCCCAGGTGTGTCATCTTACGTAAGTAAGTCCAAAAAAGAATGAAAAATCAGTGGTGGATATTATATTTTTTATATTCACCCGCATTAGGGTTTCGACTCCGTATTTCAAAACAAAAGAAAAAAATTACACAGTACGAGTATTATTTTCTTATTTGAGAGGAAACTTTAAAATAAAATAAAAAGTTTCTTGAAATTAGGAGAATAAATAAGTTTATAATAAGGGCAAATATTATAAAAAATTTGAAGTGTTATAATATTAAATATTTGCTTAAATATATACACATATTTATGTCATGAGCCCGGCCATACTTATTCTTTTTTTCCTCTTTTCTTTATGGAGATGATAAGACAAACATAAATATAGCGAGATCAGTTTCATTTTCCTTAGTACGTTATAATATCCTGAAATCATGTTTGGAAGGAAGTAACCTCCGTATTTTTCATGGAAATGGGACCACTTTATGCTATTATATGTCAACATATTATTCTGCATGTGAAGTTGAGGACTCATTCGTTGCCGAATGTAAGACGCAAGTTAATTGGTTCAATATATGCTTGGGCTCTTGGTTTGATTAACTCTCAATGTATAAACTATTAGCTGGCTTTGGATCTAATTTTCGGATACATCTACTTCCTGTTTTGTTTGGTTCTCTGGGTGAGGAGCTATGCTCTCTCTCTCTCTTTCTCTCTCTCTCTCTCTCTCTCTCTCTCTCTCTATATATATATATGTTTTTTTGGTTAGTCTTAATAAAATTTCACTAATATTAAAAAAAAAAGGAAATACCTCCGGAAATCAAGTTTGGTTTATAAGAAGGAAGCCTGATTGGTACTTTTTATGTTGTTTGATGACATATGTGTTGGAAGAAGCCAACCTTATGGGTTTAAGGTATCATTTAGAATTCTAATTATAAAAATATAGGCATATGTCTCGATCACAAGAGCTGCTTGAAAAAAATCAATTTTAATTCACAGAAGGTCTTCGGAATCATAAAAATTCATTAAAAAAAAAAGAAGTTGCAAAAAATAGCATGAAGAGAGCATGAAAAACGACATTAAGTAGAGATATATAGTCAAACTCTCCAATTCATTACAGAATGAAACAGAGTTCAACTAATAAATATGTCTTTGAATATTCGAGGGAGGATGTGTCTTATTGGTCCAGCTTTATTGTGTTCGCACAGATATATTAAGTAAAGTTGCACTAATTATAGCACACATATAACATCAGCAGGGCGTATCAATCACTACACTTAGTTAATTTAATTGCCTTTAAATTAAAACGAAAAAACTTTATCACTCCATACCCCTTGGAAAAAAAGGAAATATAATTAAAATTATCCCAAGATAATAAATTAAAAAGGGACAACGCTTGTCGAAAATAACGCGACGAGGAAGAACTTAATTAAAATAACTAATGCCACATTAGCTACGTGCTTAATACTATTATATATTTTTTTGGAAATTTATTCACGATATCTCTTATCTACAAATCATTATAGAATTATTAAGAATTTTTCCAAAATATTACTTTGTGACCGAAATAAATTTATGTGGAAATTGACAAATTGATTTGTCAACAGCTGATTTGTTAACTGTAAATAATGAATTCACCATGCGATTCATTCATCTATTTTTTAATGACAATAAGAGGCGGCAAGTAAGATACCAAAAGGATCAGAAGGATCCATGAAAGAAGCAAGTAAGACAATAAATCAATATAAAATAAGTAGAACGTTACCATCATTCAGAGCAAAAGAAAAAAAAAAAAAAGAACGTTACAATCAGTCCTATCGAGAAGGGTACAGATTTACTCACTCTCGGTGCGAATGATGAGGTTATCGGTTTGGTTTCTCGTACGTAGCATTTGCTAAACCTTTTTCCCCTTCTTAACTCTTCTATCCCGTTTTACAGCGAGACCTAAAAATAAGTTAAAAATTAATTAAGACGCAAATCATTTAGTGTCACCTATGACGTGAAAATCAATGAAATAACTCATCTAATTTTTTAGTGACAAAAGACAAATAAGTAAGAAAATGCTTAATACTCGACAATTATTTTTATTCTGCCCATGTGATCGTTATGTTTAAGCCGACCGGGCATTTCAGTATTGATTCATTATATTGTTATGTTGTTCATTGAAGGTCCAAGATAGCTTCTATCAATTCTTTTAAAAAAAAGAAAAAAAGAAAATAGCTTCTATTTTTATGCTTCGAATTTTGTATTTTTCTGGGACTTTTGTTTTTTGGGTACTTGGCACGTGCTTTTCTCTCTGTTTCTCTTGTCAGGTGTCTGTATAGTTTCAGTACCAATCACCTCCTCAGCCATTGTTATCTTGTGTGTTTTGCCGGCCCTCCCTAATTTTCGAGAAAATCTTATATATAATGGGTATTATATGACGTTATAAAAATTTATAATCATCCGTAAAGATGTATTGAAGAACTACTAACTTATTATTTTGATCACGTGGGACAGTAGTTATACGAAAGAAGACATTTCTCCTAATTTCTAGACCACTTTGTTGACAATTACGTACTGTAAGTCACCCTAATTTTGACTTTCATGGTTGGGACGATGCTGTAATGACCCTCCTTGAAAATTCTGTAGGGCCTGCCCGTAGGACCACATGCAGCACAACTACTAGGCAAAAAGGTAAATCATTGTTTAATCCTTAACATTATATAATTCACCTTTTTAAGCATAAAGTTCACCCCACTTATTATAGCAAGGCCCCTATATGTATATAGTTAGCAGCTTGCGTGCTTTACTCACGGTGCTTCTTTTGGAATATCAACATACTCGTTTTCATGTGATATCTCACACAATAATTCCATTAAAAGAAAGTATTATACCTATTATAGTTTTAAGAGTACGTTGTCCGGAGCATAAGGGAGCGGTTTTGTGAGCTCATTATGTTGTTTACTTCTTTGAGATATTTACAGTGATTATGTACCGCATTAGCATTCCTTAACTGTTTAAGAAAAACGTCGATCAATTACCAAAGAGAGAATAGTCCGAAGGCTCTTGTGGTGAATGCAAAGTTCTTAAAAGGGCAAATCTTAATCATCCCTTTCTTCATTGTTTTGTTATCCTTCTAGACGATCAGGTCATCACTTCTAGACCATTAGATAATAACTGACTCCCACCTGCACTAACCTCCATGTCACCAGTGTTATCTGACGGTCCGGAGAATGTTTGGCAACAATACCTTCAGCAATCTACGTTAGAATATCACTCACTGATCGTGTACTTCACGTTTGTATATATAGAGTACCTGCTTTGGCATGCAAAAAACATGCACACACACACACACACATATATATATATATATGTAAAAGAAAACTCAAGAATCAAGAGAGTGTGAGGCAAAATAGCCATAGGCCACCTACATATATATATATTCTAGCCCTTTCTTTGTTATGATTTGAGCCTTCAAAGTGTAAGAGAAAATATAATGATATATTCTGTGAAACAACATACACAGTCAATCCGCACCTGGAATTTCAAAAAAATAATTGACTTATTGTACGTACGAGCCTATAAGTTAATAAATCTCAAGATTACAGGAACCAGATTTGAATATATCCTATGTAGCAAATTATCGAGCTTAGGGAATCTTGTAATCAATTCTTCAAACAAAGAAGATAGGTTGAGAGAGAGAGAGAGAGAGAGAGAGAGAAGCTCATCATGTCTTTCTTCTACAAAGGGAGGGGGAGGGGGACCTTGAAAGCTCAGTGTCTCCGACCCCATCATTCTCTCTCTCCATTGCCCTTGTTGTCGTTGGAGGGTGGTGGTTGCACAAGTAAAACGAGCTTACTGAGATTATTACCAGGTGATATGAAAGAGTGTGGAAATTAATACAGAAAAAATAAAAAAAGAAATTATAAGGGAAGAATATATCTATAAGAAGGGAATAAAGGATGAGATTCTTTAGGGGGATAGTGGGGGTTTCTCGGGTTGTTTTCAAATAGATTTTAAGGTCGGCTGTCATAGTTTTCGGATGGGGGCTTGCCCCCCTCTCCCATTCCCTCTGTCACTTGCCTCTCTAACGCCATTTCGGTGGTCCAATATTCAATCCGGTGGGCTCCACGCTCCTCACTCTACATTGTATATATCCACAAATAATAATAATATATATTCCACTTGAGGTTTGAAGTGCAGGTATCCTTTCTTATATGTACATGCATGCATATCTTTAGTAGAAAGACTTCAACGATCGACATTGTCTACTCATATGCATGCCATATAGCTAGTAGTCTAGTCCCAAATGCATGAGTCCTTGAAAATGCCGCTTGGTTTCTACGTTGATCTTCCCTGAATCTTAAGTTCGGGATTCGCTCTTCGATGACTGAAAGGAATCGTCATATCTTGCACTCACAGAATTTAATTTAATTCTAATCTTCGTAATACGAGCCACTGTCCTCATTTTTGACCAAAAAGAAATGCGCCAAGGTACATATACTATACTTTAATGTGGAGCCATGTTTACGAAGGTCTCTCAAAAAAGACATAAATTTCATAGGAATGACAACTTCGTAAATAGGTATTTGGTACAGTAGTCACAGTTGGTCCCTAATTAACGATCCTGCATATATTCAACATTCTACATATCAAGCTACTACTAATTTCTTATACGACGTGTATGTAACTGTAGTTCTTCCTCACGCTTATCTTGTCTTTTCTCTCTCTCTCTCTCTCTCTATATATATATATAGTTCTCAATCTATGTCTATAGTTTGAGGTGGTTGGGTCTTCTCGAAGCAGAGGACCCACAATAAGTCTGCACTAATGGGCAACATGATACCATAACTTTTTCATGCAATTCTCTGGACCCCTATTCCTCTGTCCTACCACCATTATAAATTATCATGGCTTGCATTACCCTTTACGCACTTCCCGCCAGTCCCCCCCTTCCTCTCTTTCTCTCTTTCTTCTTCTTCTTCTTCTTCCATTCCCCTCTCTCTCTCTCTCTGCCGCCCTCCTCAGCTTTATCATTTTCTTCCTCTCACCTTCTCTTATTCTTCTAATCCCTACCATCTTCCCTTGTCAAGCAGCCTTTTTCTTTTCCAATGTTATTTCTCTTTTCCATTTAGCCTGGTACAACTTTGGAAATATCGTGGCCTGGCCGGCGAAAGTAGCTACCCTGACAAAAGCTAGCTATTACCGGCCCTAACTGCTCTTTCTTGCTCGCCAGGCGATATGAATCTATCGATAAATGGGCAGTCTCAGGTTCCTCCCGGCTTCAGGTTCCACCCGACAGAAGAGGAACTTCTCCACTACTACCTGAGGAAGAAGGTCGCGTATGAGAAGATAGACCTTGATGTGATCCGCGAGGTCGATCTCAATAAGCTTGAGCCGTGGGATATCCAAGGTACATACGGCATCGGAGCTAATTAATAAGTTAGCTTGAACTTGTTCACCCACGCATCTTCATTTTCTCTCTTAAGCATTAATTCTGATTATCATCTACACAAACGTACGTACTATGATGCAGAGAAATGTAGAATTGGGTCTACACCCCAAAACGATTGGTACTTTTTCAGTCACAAGGACAAGAAATATCCAACAGGGACAAGGACGAATCGAGCGACGGCTGCTGGGTTCTGGAAGGCCACCGGCCGTGACAAGATCATATACAGTGGATGCAGACGGATCGGGTTGAGGAAAACTTTAGTCTTCTACAAAGGCAGAGCCCCACATGGCCTAAAGTCGGATTGGATTATGCATGAGTATCGGCTCGATGACAACAACCAGGAGCCGAACGTAAGCCTTACAACATTCACCTTAAAGCAAAATAACTCAGCATGGAATACAATTGATGAGTCCAAACCCAGATTAATCCTTATGTCAAATATATTTCAAAAGCCTAACTGAGACATTCGCCTTCTGGTATTTTGCATAATAAAGATATGCCAAGACGTACGTCGCTTATGATTTTGTCTTTTGCCAAAAGTCTCCGGAAAAAATCCTACCCATATAAAGAAAGTCTCCTTAGAAGGAAGGAAAAAAAAAAGGAGTCGAGACAGAGTCATGTACTGCCGAAAAAAAAAAAGAAGCCACCCAAAAAAAAAGGGAGAGGGAGTCATTGAGATTAGTAGTCGAATGAATTTCAGCCACATCAATGACCTTTATCACCTTTTTTTTTGTCAAAATTCTATCATGTTTACATACATTCTTTCGATGTTTGTTTAGATGTCTGGAAAATAATCGGAATCATCGGTTTAATAGTTAAAAAACTAATCTTTATTCGGACATGCAACCTTCAATTTTCGTTCACTACTCTTTACAAACAGTTGCTGAAAACCCAACACTAGAGTTTAATGTCGCTAGCTCTTGTTTGTTTGTCGATAAATATGCCAATACTTCCTCACCTGCTAATGGGTTCATCAAATTCAGGGTCTTGCTTCGCCTGTTGATGTGAATATGCCTGAAGAAGGTTGGGTCGTCTGCCGGGTGTTCAAGAAGAAAAATTACCAGAAAGCCCTCGACAGCCCACGGAGTGCGTCCACTGCCGCCTCGATGGACTCGAAGATCCAGATGTTGTGCTCTGCCGGCAACCAAGCAGGTGTCCTCGACCAGATACTCTCCTACATGGGAAGAACATCCTGTAAGGTCGAGAACGAGACAAGCTTAAACCCCAAACATCCCGAAAGAAATTACAACAACATCGTCGACAACGGTAACAGTAATGGTAACAACAACAATAATAACAAGCAGTACCAGTTCCCACCAGGCGACGCCCTTCACCAAGAGAGGTTCATGCATCTCCCGGGACTCGACAGTCCGACCATGCCACCTCCTCCTCCCATCTCGAGCAGTTCGTCTCATTTTGACCAATACCAGCCGTTCGAAGAGCTGATGCTTCCCGAGGCAGAGCCAGCAGCTTCCTCGGACGCCGCCACCCCGGACAACTCCGAGCCGCTGCCGGGGCCAGTTGGGCTGAGTGACTGGGCAGCCCTGGACCGGCTTGTGGCCTCACAGCTCAACGGCCACGACGAGCAGACCGAGCCGGCAAGACAGTTCTGCTGCTTCGGGGACGACCTTCATGAGCTCCATCAGGTACGGCTGAACCGGGGGAACAATAATAATCAGGGCTTGCAGATGTTTGGCTGCGAGAGTGATTTCTTCTGGAGCGGCTTCACGGGGAAGTCTTCGTCGTCGTCGTCATCATCAGACCCATTACGCCACTTGTCGGTATAACGGAAGTAATAATTAATGAAATTCCAGATATTCATACCAAATTAATAATAAATATATAGCGCTTTCCAACAAAAGGCCCACTGTACCTAGAGATACTTGAAAGATTAATATATATACACGTAGAATATATTAATCGAATAATAAATAGTAATTGTAGTTATAATTCTCCGGTGACATGCATGTTTTAAGTTGTTGTGGCCTTGTCAACACATTGCTGATTTTTCTTAATAAAAACATCTTTATTTTTTCCGTACCCAATAATTCCCATTTTTGGTCTCATCTATCTCAGAGATAGGGATATCTGTCATTCTATATTACAATACATATCCATCATCCGTATATATAAAACCCTAATCTTTATTACCAGTAGGACCAGATATGTCTACACATTCATCGAAATACAAAGGCGGAATGCCAACAAGTTTATTGCTCCATTAATATCGCATTGACAATTAGCCGATAAAGTAAATTAACACACATACTCGTGTATATATATATAAATACCGAGAATTTCACAAATATATTTAATATTTTTTTAAAATTTAAAATTGAAAAAATCTTTTTCAAAGAAAGCTATAAAAAATCGAGAAAATAATGACCAGTCTCACAAATCTAGATGTTTATATTTTTAAAAATTAAAACTTTTTCTTTCAAAAAAAACTAAAATATGGAAAAAAATTTCATTAAAAAACTGAGCGTTCTGAAACTATTTGATTGCGCACACCACATTCCCACTATATATATATATATAGATTTGTCTCCGACTATATGTGTTAATTATGTGAATAAATTAACACACATTAAGACTCATACTCACAAACATATATATGTATATATATATATAAATGAAGGGGTCATGGTGTAGTGATACAAAACTCTGACTTGAACCAAGATGTCCTAAGCTAGATCTTCGTCAGTGGGACTTTTCCTTTATTTCGCTTTAACTCATATTCTTGTACTAGGCCAATAGACGTGCCTTTTGACTGAAAAAAGAATATATATATATATATACACACATATGACAAGTTACTTTTCTAGCCACCGTCCCACAAATGTACGTAGGTTTTTACATAAGTCTAATAGAACCAGTTGCCCTTGGGATCATGCGATGCAAAACAAGCAAAAGTACAAGTTACCATGAATTTATCCCGGATATCAGTGTGATCTATCACATAGAGGTCTACGAGGTTCGAGAAACATGGATCCAAAGATTCCAAATACTCCACTGCAGGCCGTATGACACTAATACATAGGATGTACCTACGCTAGCTCGTATGATCACACTAACAGATGTACATACGCTAGCTTGTAACGTGATTGTGTCGCACTACTTTCAATTCGATTGTGTTTCTTGAAAGTAGTTCAAAGCAGATTTTTGCCTCGGTTTGTGATTTGATGACATAGTTTTCAAACTTCTATTTATTAGTATGTGCACTTTTGATTGTGACTAAGTATCCATCATATGGCTTAACCTCTTCTAGTGTTAACTACGTGGGTGAACGTCTTTGGTCCCGTTCTTTCCCCCCTCTGGTTGAAGATGGCCGGAAGTGTAAGGACTTTATAAGTGATATAACGAATGGGAAAACAATAAGAGGACAGACGTCGCTTCGTATATGTTGGTTCCATATCGATGTGATGACTGGTGATGAGTACCACTTTGGCGAGCTTTCTCCTTAGTACGCCATTAGCTTTGTTTTTGGAGGATCGGATAAAGGCGTCAAATCTTGATTAATTTCTTGATGCAATCATGTCTCCCATGTCTAAAGGTCTCCCTCGAATTCGTTAACTCCATTGACAAGCTTGGGAAAGCTAATCATGGCGGATTGGTGACTTTATTAATTGATGGGGTTATGGAACACCACTCTGGGGCCTCAGACATTCCCCCACAGACACAAAAATAAATTAATAATTGCCATGTGGTTTGGTCGCACCAGTAGGATGTCATTCCAGATGCATCAAATAACAAATTCGTTTGGTTACAAGAAAAACCCATAATGCTAATGAGATAAAATAGAAATCTTAATCCTAATAGCTAATAAGAGGGTATAATAGTCTCACCATAATAATTAAACTCGTAACCTCTTAGTTAGCAGGTGAGAGTATGCGCGATTGAACTACACCCCCATTCTTTGTATCAATTAGCAACTTTATTTACAAAATATATTAATAATAATGATAATGTTTTGTTATTGTGGCACGACGATCGAAGATGAAACTGATCTCGATCTTTATAAGAGATTTGGGAAAGGGGAAAAACAAGAAAGGAAAAAGGCCAATTCTTCCTTTTCGAAAATTTAATTTCTCGTATTTAATTTTTAATTTATTAATCTCTTTATTGGCTGTTTGTTAATGTTTGCCACGAGTATCACAGAACAAAAAACTGTTGCTTGTCTTGTTGCCCTTTGGAACTAAATTCAAGATTCTTTTCCCCTTAATTGGGTCAGAGAAGATTTTGGATGTGCTTTCTAATTATTTGATGTGGGTATTGTTTGAAAAGGAATAGAGGAAATTGATGGAGTAACTCACCGTGAGGTCGACTACAGTATCGTGATCATGATATGATAAATTCGGTAATCTCTGTACATATTAGCATACATCACGACAAGCCGGCTTTGCGTGCTAGACTTAATTGATATGGTGCATCATTAGGACGCTTTTCATATCTTTCAGGTCCCTTTATTAAGTTGTAATTTTAATACAGTTAACATAGCAAGAGGAATTTTTCAACCATTGCAACGTTTGGTGGGAGATGTTCTTTATATATAAGTGTTAACCTGTTGATTGACGATAAGCGTAAGACTACAAAGCTGTCTATATTACTCAGATTGGAAGTTTGATGGAAGTTGATCAATTTAGTTCATATGAACAAAATAGAAGGAATATAGTTAAGTCACTTACAGGGAAAGGAGAATTGAACTACTTCGCTGTAAACAATAAGCGGTTGGCAATAAATTAAAATATTATATTTTTTCATCCTACCCAAAAATAAAAGTTATTTTTCATTTCGGTTTCTGTCCTTTAGACCTCTTGGGATGAGAGGTCAAAAAAGGATCAATTACACGTATAGTCCAAATACCGTTATCATGAAGGCTATTCCTCCATGCAGCTATCAAATCTATGGAGAATTTTTCTTTTTCATAATTTCCTTCACCGAAGGAAAGGGTCTTATACGTCACAATTAATATTGTCAAGATTGCGATTCTAACACGTAAACTCGTTTGTTTTTACGATTTCATTGGCCATGGTGAGCAAAAATGGATCAAAATCAGAAGTTTGGTTGGAATCGGATGGAAACGCAGATTCGCTTGGTGAAATCGGTAGAATCGAATGCATTTGACCATTTTCACGGTTCTGCCCAATTGCTGAAATGATGCATTTTGGGGCAATTTCCAATTACTCTAATTTATTTTATTTTTACGGAAAAAAAA
Organism: Punica granatum; assembly: GCF_007655135.1. Lineage (NCBI taxonomy): Eukaryota > Viridiplantae > Streptophyta > Magnoliopsida > Myrtales > Lythraceae > Punica > Punica granatum. The sequence continues at coordinate 7,667,498 of NC_045130.1, forward strand.
AAGGAAAGTGAAATCAGAACTCTGAAAATTTTAATAGAATATTAGGATTATGCGATTCGATTTTATAGACTCTCGACCGCTTGTATGTATGTTCACAACTATTGGAAAAATTATATATTTAATCCTTTAGGTTAAGTTACTTTTATGTTTTAGTCATTTTCTAATTTTTTTATCGTTTATATCATATATCTTTGAATATTTTTCTATTTTAGTCATTTTCCTTTTTTTTTGTTACGTTTTCATCCAATACATTTGATTACTTTTCCGTTTTCATCATTTTATCAAATTTTTTATTAGAAAAAATTTTAATTTTAGTCATCAACCTTTTCTACATTCTAAGTCCTTTTTTGGTTTAATTTTTTCATAATACTAGTGAATTTACACATCCGTTGCACGTGAAATCTTATTTGATAAGATTAAAATACATAATACTTGAACGACATAACATATTCTTGTAGAAGGATACAAGAATTAATGGGACCCAAGATGTTCAAGATTTCAAATCAAGAAAACTCTTTTAAAATATATATATTATAAATAAATTAATAGTATCTCATTTTAAATAGATTTGTGATATTTCCAGTTAGAAATATGTTCTTACTTTAATTATAAATAAAATAAAATAAAATAGTTAATAATATCTATGAGGGTTGGTAACAAAAAAAAAGTAAAAATTTTACCATGCTTATTATTTCTATTGTGAGTTTTTTTAATTGCATGAAAAATTACAAATTATGAGTTTCGTATCACATTTAGCATGCCATAAATTTTCGGTCAATTTTAATGAATTTTTCTAACATGACACTAACATAGTAGACATGGCACAAGAAAATCTACCAAGTGGACCCATGAGTATTTAAACATTAAATTCAAAATAAAAATTATTAAAAGTAACTAATAATATTCACAAAAAATATTTCATGTAATTTAGTAAAATAAATAAATAATAATAATTTGAATGGAAACATATATATTTTTATATATTGATGATAGCATTTTTATATGTCTATCATAAAGAGTTATATACAAAATTAACATACTAATGACAAATCACTATATCTATGTATATGCATCAGTTTTTTTACAATTTTACGAAATTATTCCCATTATTTTTTACTCTATTGAAGAAAAAAATTAAAACTGCATGTAAGAATAAAACTATAAAATTGCTCAAATTTTAAACTCATTTATCTTATCTTGCTTCTCCATCAATTCACACGTGGTCACCTTCCACTCTGCTTTTTACTTATTTCTCTTCAACCCCACTCTATCTCTATCTCAACCTAAGTTATTTTTCTTTTCTTTCACTAATTTTTTTTTAAAAAATTTATCCCAATTTTTTTAATTTATTTTAGTAATGACACAACTATTTAGAATTACAAATGGTATATAATTATGAAAATATAGAGGCAACGTTTTAAACCATTTTTTCCATACTACGCGTGGCACTGATGCATAATCTAGTGTATGAATAATAAAAATTTGATAAGCACGATTAAAATAATAGAAATGATTTTTTAAAAAGATGAAATTAATGCAATTAAAAATAATTTATTTCAAGGAAATATTTCCAGCTAATATATTTTTCTTACTTGATCTTTCATTTCAATAGAATATCCTAAAGAAGAAATAGAGAGGTGAATTCAAATTCTCAATAAAAGTCTACAAAATAATTAATAGAAATATTATTTCCACAAATAGTCTTGCAATGGCACCCATAACTTAAAATTCAAAAAAAACCCTACCCAAATCAATCAAAAAATTCCGAAACCTAAAGACCTTAAGGGTCGGGTTTAAGTTTTAAAGAAAGAAAATTGGAATGAAGTTTATCGGACCCGATTTTATGTATATATAAATTTGTTTTAGTAATTCATATTATATATTATAATTTAGACTTGATAAATAAAGTAAGAAAACAAACAATACACTTTAGGTCCCACCTGAGGCACAATAGTAAATTTAATTTCAGTTGTAAACTGATAAGTTATATTGATAATCGATATCATATTTACATTGGAAGCAACTTGTCTCTCCATTTTTATACACGTACCCTTCAGGAGAAAAAAAAATGAAAATTTGCCTAGAGCACGTCAATGGAAGACATTGAACAACATGGGGACTCTACGCTTCTGCAACATTGTTAGCAAGTGGTAGTGGCAGGCACTAAAGTGACAATGGATAAAACGGTGGCCGATGTCTGTTGACATAAAAAAAAAGGAATAAAAATAGGGAGAGAAGAAAAAACATGAGATAAGAGAAAATAAAATAAAATAAAAAAGAAATTAGTGATATAGTATCTACTTTCTCTGAAACTCTTCTCTTTCTTTCTTATTCTCCCAAATGCACACTTTTGTATCCATAGAATCCTATAAAAAATTTAATTGGGACTTTGAAACAAATTACCCATGTCATAATGTTTTAAATATTTTTTAAAAATAAATTAATATAAATTTTGAAAACTTCGTCAAAAAATTGTTTGAATTTGTTCAGTATTTTCGAAAGAATTAATCACAAGGTATATGTCAGCAACTCATTAGAAATATCCATTTATAAAATAATTTTTAAAAATTTCTACTATAAATTTTGAAAATTCATCGATACAAATGTAAATAGGAAAACCGTGAGCGTTGAATAAAAAAGTTATTTCATATTTGATACGTTCATCGGGGTGAATATTATAGGAAAAAACATGCTAGGCAGTTTTTATATTGTAAAAGTATGAAAGAGTGCCTTGAAATCGAAAGGTCACGAGAAAGAATATAAATTGGTTTTTAAAACTTAAAAATAAATAAATAAAAGGATTATGGTAGAAGAAGAGTATGTGGAAACTTTTTTCCCACGATTAGCAAAGTCAAAGAATAAGAATAATTAAAAGGAGAAGTAATTAAAAATTGAAAGAGAAAATAGAAAAAATTACAAATGTAAATAAGAAAGGGGAAAGAGGAACTTTGAGCATTAAATGGAGAAAGTTATTTCCTGTTTGATGCATTCGTCAAAGTGAATAATTATGATAAAGAACATATTAGGTAGTTTTTTTATAGTGAAGAAGTATGAAATGATGCATTGAAATCGAAAGGTCGTGAGAAACCGTACATATAAGTTAGTTTTTCTATTAAAATGAATGAAAGAATGCCATGCTATTGAAAAGATGAGATGTTTAGTAGTATTCATATTATTTGAGTAAATGGTAAAATAATAATATTATTAATTTACCAAGGGTAAAAATGAAAAAAAAGTTAAAGAAACACTTTGGGAATGGTCATACTTTAGAAGATATAGGCAAAGTTTAAATCAACTATGGTAATATATGAGGTAACGCATGTTGAGAATGAGTGATGAATAGAGAGTCGAAATTGTGTGAGAAAATGTCATACTAGAAGAGCACACCAACAGTGAATCTACGAGGAAAATGTACGAAAAGACGGAAAAAAAATTCATGAATGATACAAGTAACTTTTGAACAAAAATTGAGGAAACAAGAAGTTTTAAAAAACAATCACGTAATTCATATCGATAAGATAAACAATGTATGAACTTGTTGGGACAACAGACATTGAAAACGAATATATGATGCAATGAAATTTTAAAACTATAAATCGTTATGAAGTAATAATAAAATAAATATACTTGTAATGATGGGCTAACTCCGTTGAGAGATATGTAAGGCAACAAAACGTCAAAAATGAGCAATGAATATAAATAGTATATATATATATATATATATATTGAGAATGTGCGACTAAAAGTCACGGGCCGAAAAGTGAGAGAAAAAGTCACGAGAGTATAACTGCATTTTTGAAATATTGAAAACTTGAGAAACTTATCATACTTTTATATATAGTATAGATTAAACATTATGTTTCTTATAATTCTAGTGCTCAATTTTCCATAAAAATATCACTCGACATTTTTGAAATAAGAAATTAATTTTTTAATTTCAAAAATAAAATAAAAATAATTTTAAATAATAAAAGAAAAATCGTAAACAAAGTGAGGACAAGCGTTTAAGTCGTAAGCAATCTTGGCAAGGGCGGTGGCGATTGGCATTGGTAGCATTAGTACTCGAATTTGCGAGCAAAAAATATGAAAAAATATAAGAAAAATAGAGGTGATTGTGCCTCGATAGTCACCACCCACTTTTGTGAGGTTGGATATAACCTCGATAGCCACCACCCACTAAGCAAGGACTTGGTAATCTCGATGGAAGTGATGTCATAAAGTGCAATGATGGGTGTGATTTTGAAGAGAGTCATTAATAGATCTATAGGCATGGACCTAAGGTGACCTCCCATTTGGTGGTGGTGCCCACCGTCATCTCCTATTGCTGCCTCTCTCCCTCTCAAGTTATCATCCTCTTTTTAATAGTTAGTACCACTCGAGTTTAGGTTACCAATACCTCAAGCTTTGCGTAGTTCCACAAACTTCATGTTATTATTTTAATTGTTATCAATTTATTTTTATAATTTTGAAGAAAATAATTTTTATTTCAAGATATGTCATGTCGATTTTATTTACAAAGATAGAGTGATAGAACTATGAGGAATAAGAAGTTTAATGTTGAAGCAAAATTAAGCCAAAAAAAAAGAATTAAGACAAAAGAAATATCAACCAAAGGTTGAGGACCAAAATTAAAATTTTCCTACTAATTATTTTGATAAAAGGGAAACAAAAAGTTGTCACATGTATTGAATGAAATCAAACCAAAAAAAAGAAAAAATGATTAAAATAGAAAAGTATCAAAGGTATATGATGTAAACGATAAAAAAATAAAAAATGATTAAAACATAAAAGTAATCAGATATAAAGGACCAAATGTATAGTTTTCCCCACAACTGTTTAATATGTATTTTTTTTTGGTTGCATAACTATTTAATATGTATATCATTGCATACATAACTGAATAAATATAACAAATTGATTTTGGCACAAGTTTAATGCCTTTAAATTACTAGCTGCCAATAATTAATTAAAAGGTCCCCACCTTAATGAATTAATTCCTGGAAGTGAGGTGACATGTAATATATAAATATAAATATACAACCCAGCAAAAATAAATATATAAATGCCCAAGGAATATCCTGTCGAAAAAAAATATATATACAAGGAATAATTAATTAATGGGGATTGGGACTCCTTTCATGAGCTGGTAGCTGTGGCGTACTTCCAAGATCAAGAGATGACATATATGAGACCGCTTCATGCAATATTCCTGGACAAAACTTAACATCGTTTTCAGGAGAATGTTTTCGTGTTTGACCGTGAAATTATATATCCCTAGCAGCGTGCACTGCTCGACTGCCACATAAATAATATATGTCTCTTGTGTGTTAAGTACGACCATTTTGGTGGTTTATGCCAATTGCCAAGTTTCAAATCTGATAATTATTATATGTGTAACCCACAGGTTATAAACGTTGCCGATGTACTCACTACATGGAAGGATTTAACGTAAGTCAAGTTTTGTCATCATGCTTGCAATTCTTATGTATCGGAACTCTTTTTGCTGTCTATCAAGTGCGTCTCTATACCTACGGACATATGTTCCGAAATTTTGAATGATGACAGCCGTAGTTATGGGCCTTTACTAGAATGTTTTTGGTAGAAGCCTTTCCCAGATTATTAAACATGCATGCATGTTGTTTCTGGTTTAGACTGCCATTCGATATACGCACAACTCGAGTGGCTACTATATCTAATTAAGTTTCACACGTGGCATGTATGCTCCTCTCTCTCTATATATATATATATAAGATACATAATAGCTAGGGAATATAAAAATAAATGAAAATAAATCACATATCAAGCATGCCATTTGTATAAGAGTTGTGAATTTATGCTCATTAATGACATGGGGTGACTTTTTTTTTTGTCATATTTGGGGAGGTTTATAAATTTAGTACAAGGATATATAATATTTAACGAAGAAAGTTTCATCACAAAAATTAAATTCGAAACCTTTATATTATTGGTGAAGATGCTCTCCCTACACTAGCCCCTTTCTCAATACCATGTGGTCATGACGTAAAAGATAAGCGATAGATATGATCTTGTATATTAGCTGTGGTTCAAGCAAGCTGACAAACTTGATTTACAGCATGCTCTCTCTTTTTAATCTAAAGGAATTCAATGAATATCATTTGAAGCAGGAAGAGCTATTATATAAACACGTTCAAAAAACCGAATTACGATATCAAGAGCTCTATATATAGATTGCGCTGGACTTCTCCAACAAACATACATAGTCAACATGTATATGCCGTGAGATCAAATCAACAAATTATAACATGCCTTCAGTCAAGTTACTCATTGAATTCCACAAAATGTACGACAAAATTGTTCAGACAAGAACTCAATACACCGTGAGAAAACATTGGCATTGATAGGGATTTAAAAAAAATACACTGAGCCTGAGCTTAGCATTTTTTTTTTTAACTTTATGAGATAAGGTTCCACTTACTCATAAGCGTCCTTTATACTCAGAGAAAATATAATTCAAATTGTTATATATAGTGAAATGAGATCCTGTAATAAATTGCTCCTAATATGAAATTCTATTGTCAAGGAAGGTAGCGCAGTAGCTCATGCCTTCGTCTAGTAATCAAGAAATTCCAGCTTCGATACTCGTGATGGAACTACCCGTGCCCCTTGAAATTTTTATGTCATTGTATTAAACCTATTAACCTCCCTTGTAAAAAAAAAAAAGAAAAAAAAATTTCTATTACGTCCTAATATTTGGCCCCAAAAGCAAAAAATTCTTCTAATGATTTTGATTTTGTCCTTAGCCTCAGTGGCCATTTTCTTATAAATAAACGATACGCCATTTTCGTAGTTACGCTGGAATTAACTCAATTTTACATGTCACTTTTTAAAATATTGTGCTGGTGGAACCAATTTTGCGTATCAGATTAAATTAGGCGCATGTCACGTGCCACAGGGTTTGTAAGAATCGAAATTATTAGTGAAATTTAATTTACTTGACATTCATCGAGATATTTCTTATTTTATCAAGAAATACTTTTATTTTATCTTCGGGATTTAAGTGTCATGATTTGGGAAAAAGTCATTTTTAGTGCTCAATATTCGGTTACTTTTATTTCCATCTCAAACCTTTTCTTTTATTCGATATGGTCCTTAATGTTTCATATTTTCTTCATTTATTCCTATAGTTCAATTTTCCATAAAAAACTAACTTTTCCATCCAAAAATATTATTCAAATTTATTTATATAAAAAAATTTAAAAAATATATTTTATGAAAATGGTAGATCAAATGAGGGAAGGGAGCTGAGTGGGGGCAGTCAGAGCCTTATCGAAGGTCACCACTGTCCCGACTCCCGATAACATCGTTGGGGAATCCTCCAATGCCAACAACAACCTCCAAGTTGGAGTGGTGGCCATCAGCAAGGTCCCCTCCATCGAGAGATTCCAATCGAAACTACATATCTCAATTCCGAAGAGGGGAGCCTCCTAGGAGGTCACCTCTCCCCCTTCAAGGTCATTGTTATCCTTTGGGGTCTCCAGAGAGCTCGGAGGGGGAGGAAGCCTCGCTGGCGGCCATCGCTCCGCCTTCAAGGTTGTCAACGGCCGTAGAGGCCACTGATGCCCTCACCATGTTAGTGTGCTGCTAGCGAGACCCCCACCACCTCATTCCCATTTCCTTCTAGGTTCCCAATTCTTCTTTTTTCAATAATTTTTATTTTTCATATTTCAAAATTCAAAATAATTTTTGAGAATCTTTTTGATGGAAAACTTGACGGAAAAACTGAAGCGAACAAAAGATGTAAACATAAGGAAAAAATTGAACCTAAAAAAATTAGGACTAAAGGAAAAGTAACACAAGATTGAGGATCAAATAGCTAAAATTAAAATCACTAAAGAAAGGAGGTTAGTGCAGTGCTTCAGTTCGTCCAATAAGTCTCTATTGTAATCCAAAATAATTGATAAAACTAAGTGTTAACTCATGTATTATATGGGAATTTTTAACGTGAATATGAGGTCGATTTTATATTGTCGGGATAATAAGAATATTATAATAAGATAAAAAAAGTACAAACATTATATATAAATACACACAAATAGATAATCATATGCATTCGGAGAGTGCGGGCAAGTGGATTGGAGTCAGGATGGATGGGGAAATTTTAAGAGAGAGAGGCAGTCGACAAACTTACTTTATCTGCTTAGTTGGTGAGGGATAGCTCTATTTATGACTTTTTGCATGAAAATAATTAAAGTATACAACGAACTTTTTATATTTCAAAGACGCCTTTTTATGGTCTCTACTAGTAACTTTTCGTTTTTCAAGAAAGAATCTTAATGTGTACAAATAAGGTGGGCTAATCAGAGATAATTCATTATTTTTTTGAGTAAATAATAATTCGTTATTTTTAATCCAATTAAAAAATGACACATTTAACTAAACGAAGACCGATCATAAAATAGGTAAATTCGCGAATTTCTCTTGAAGAATTAAATTCTTCGAAAATTCCAAAAAACGATAAATCACGAGCTGAAGGTTTTGAAAAAGTGTGTAGCGCTTTATCATAAATGCGTCTCAATTTATATATATATTACAAATAATTTAAAAATTTATAGATTTATACAAAAATTTATAGATTTATAGAAAATTTAGAATAAAGTGAACAAATTATGGAGCATTAAGGACCATATCAAATAAGAAAAAGGTTTGGGACGGAAATAAAAAGTGACCGAATGTTGAGAATTAAAAATGACTTTTTCTCAAATCATAACACTTCAAATTGCGAAGAGAGAATAAAAGTTTTTTAGAAAATAAAATTATTTTCTCGATAAATTAAGCAATGTCTCCATAAACGTCAATTAAATTACATATCATTTATAATTTCGATCCTTACACACCCTGCGATACATGACATGCGCCTAGTTTACTCTGATACGCAACATTGGCTCCGGCAATACAAATATTTTAAGAAGTGACATGTAAAAGTTTGGTTCATTCCATTTCCAGCGTAATTATGAAAATTGATTGAGTGGTGGTTACAATTCATTTTAATAGCAAAATGTATAACGTGTGTTTATTTCCCCCCTTTATTGGTACAGATGTCCTTTTATTCCTACCACACATTCACACGGACCAAAAGAGATACTACCGGTTTGCCTTTTTCTTGATGGAATTAGTAATTGTTGATTCGATCTACATACCAATCTTAAGCTGAAATTCAGGTTTGAATATGGAATGTTACTTTTGTCTGTTTAGAAAAATTTAACCATCCTTATTGCCAACACATTCTTTTTAGTGGTACGAAATCTTATCCCCCATTTATAATTCATGCATTCACAAAATGTCTAAATCTAATGGTTCATTTCTGTATACTTATTCTTTGGACATAGCTTTATGTGAAAAGGAAGTATAGGAATAATTATAAGAGGATACATTTCTTTCCGGGCTCGAAATAGATGTAAGTATAAATTAAGACCCGTCAACCAAAAAATATCAAGTTAGGTACATGTGGGGTCACTCGATAATTCGGACCAAGAGTTACATCAAGGTGTGAAAACAAATTTTTTCTAAATTATCATGGCTAAAGTGCTAAAATCACGAAGATTTTCTTCGCCCGTGGAAATAAACTGATTCCGGTAATTATAGAAAAATCTTGAAAACCGCGGCTTTATTTTTGGGGTGAATAACAATATGGCAATTTAGGTCCATTGGCAATTTAAAGGAAACGTGAAATTTTTTTTTTTGGCATAAAAGCTCACCATAAATGTGCCTTGGCAGCTGAACTATGCTTTGCATTTTATCCATCCCAACATATCAAGCAAATTGCATTGCAATACAAACCTTTTCTCTATATTTAGAAGAAGGCCCAAGGGGTGAAGCTTTCTGTATCTGAATAGTGATCTAGAAGCTACTTCATCAGTCGATGTGAAGGTAACCCATGAAACGCCACTCGATCCCATTATCGAGATTCCAAAATATATGCTATATTCCGTTAAAGAGTTTTGTTACAAGCAAGGTAGATATGCCGAAAATTCCAAGGAGATTTACAAAGGGATGGTTTTCCAATTGCATTGAATGAGCAAAGTATGTCCCTCCCAGCTGGCCAACTAGCTCAGCCGGTTTTGCCATTAGACTACTTCTTAGTTTGCGTATTGACCTGATTAGGAGAGCCTATGGCTGGGGCCTGGTCAAGATGGCTATATCTCAAGGTGCTTGTCCTCCTAGTCCTAGCCCGAGGTCTACATTCAACTCACCTCGCACTCCTGCTTCCTGCCACGCGCTAATCCAAGTTGGGACTTGTCACTAGGATTGGAGAAATGTTTCATGACATTCTTTTTTCTTTTTTTTTTTTCTTTCGATTTTAAGGGAGACCTTTATATTGCATTATATATTCCAAGATTAAGCCCAATTCAGGGCAAAAAGTGATTTCAGTCCACTATGTCCATCTAAATATGGCCTTTTATGATTTCTGGCCCAAGTGAATTGAATTGGACCAGAGAATTAATGGGTCCAATTTAAGAGCTTGCATTATCCAAATCCAAAGGAGAAAGAAGAGGAGAAAGAAGAGGAGGAAGAAACAGCCCTTACCTTTAGCAAATATGGGCCGAATAATTTTGTATTTCTTTCCTTTTTCTTTTTTTGGGTTAATCTAATATTATTTGGTCAGACAAATTTATAGAACAGTGACCGGTGAAACTTGAAGACCTGTAGGACAACTTCTGTTCTGCAATAACGGCATGTTTATTTTCACAATCAAAATCACTTTGATTTTAATTTTAATTTTAACTTTAACTTTAACTTAACACATTACACAATAAAAATACACATTTCCTAAGTCAAAAATTTTAACTTTAACTTTAACTCAACACACTACGCAACAAAAATACACGTTTTTCAAGTTAAATTTATAATCTCGTCATTTTTCACAATCAAAATCAATGTTACTTTAACTCTGAATCAAAGTCATTTCTCATTGGTCATTGTTCATTTACTTTGATTGCATTCCTTCTCAATCTCAAATGGTGGGAGGAAAAAAGACATGATAACCCAAAATAATTAAAAATATATATATGCAACAAGATGTAAATAAAATAAAGTACCAAGAATAGTAAAGACTAGAGCCTTCAATATAAATTACTTTTTTTTTATTATAAAGGAAACATACGTACTTAATTATAAATTAAAAAAATTAAAGAAAAAGATATTATAAATTTTACTGATTAGAATAGAATTTGAGATTTATTATATTTAATAATATAAACTTAACGAAAGAATAAGTTAATATATTGCGGGAATACGACAAAGTAATATTATCTTTTTCTTTTCGGTGGACAAAGTAATAATAATTTTCACTTTGGAAAGGGATTAGAAGTCAACTCATCAAGCATGTGCTGTTGCCCTCCTTAGCTATCTCTCCTAATTAATTGGATAACTCCCTCCACTTTTTATTCAACTTTCAATTCTTTTTTATTTTTCTTATTATGAATTAATTTAATTTTCAGTTCAGATCCAGAGAAATGCTTCTCGCATTTTAATAAACCATATTAATATATGATGTCAGAATGCCCTAGAATCTTGCTTTTTCTCTTATTTGGAGATTTTTTTTAATCACGAATATTTGACTCCTATTGAATCATTGATAAGATCTAATTCATTCGAGAATCGAATTAACTATCCCTACAAAGTATTTTTTAGTGATTCGAATTCTTATATTGCAGGTAAATTAGTTCGTCGTTGATAGCTCAATCCACCGTTGAATTACATCCTCGCAATTTTGGAGACATCATTCATCTTTACATAGAACACACTAGATGAAACAATTGGCAGAAGAATTTACTTTCAGTTAATTGACTAGTCAAAATTTTCTTTTTTCGGCAAGACTAGTAAAATAATTAACCCCAACAAATACAAAAAGAAAAAAATGAAGATAAAATTAGTTAAGTAATGTTTGTGTAATTAATTTTCCGGCAATAGCAAAACTCCATGTAAAAGGGGATTAATAATAGGAACATACAATAATTAATGAACAAATCATGATGAACTCCATATGAGACTGTCACTAGTTGATCTTACGGTGCTCCTCTGCTTGAGCAGGATCCTGATCTGGGCCTTCTGGCACTCGATCTTCTTCGCTCCCCAGTTCCGGCCTTTCGACCCGATCGCCCGGACCACCCGTGGGAACTCCACGAACCCTTTGATCCCTCTCTTTATGTGCGGGTTCTCCGGCTCGGGCGATGGCGACAGCCTCCTATGGAGCACTGTCCCCGACTTACTGCAATCACTATTACTATTGGCGACATTTTCTTCTCTCGAACTAGACAGTTTCTCCCCGAGCACGAGCCGCCTCATTGGCTTCTCCGGCAAATCCACCATGGAGGAGGCCAAGGCGGCCGACGCAGTTGTGGCTATCGCTCTCTTGGCGTCTTCATCTTCATCTAATTCTTTGCAGCACTTGTTGGTTTCCTCCAACTGAGACATCTTCTCCTCGAGGAAGATCTTCGCCTCGGCGAGCTTCATCTGAACCCTTTCCTCCCTCAACACCTCCGCCATCCTCAGCATCTTCCGCTCTTCCTCAATCTCCTTCTTCATCCGGTCGATGCTCTCCCTATCGCACGAGATCTCCTTGGCGAGCTCCTCGCACACTCTCTCGACCGCCTCCCTCCCCTGCCTCTCCTCGGCGAGCTCCTTCGCGAGCTTCTTGTTGAGGTACTCGAGCTTCCTGTGAGCCCACCGCTCCCGCTCGAGCTCGGCCCTCAGCTCTTCGACCTGAGCCGCCGCGTCGTCGTCACCTTTCCCCACCGCCTGCTCCATCAACGACGTTGGCCTGAAGAATGCCAGGTCCCAGAAGGACGCGGCGATCTTCCTGGCAGACGACGACAAAGGAAGGTGTGGACGACGAGGAAACTTGGTGTTGTTGCCCCGATGGTGGTAGGGAGGCTGCTTGTTATAGAAAGGGTTTTGGTAGAGCTTCCAGTTGGAGGAGGCGATGAATTGATCATGAGGTGGGGTTGATGAGTTTGAGATTGGGATATTCTTCTCCTGAACTGCTGGAACTGGGCAGCTGCTGCTGCTGTTGATGCTTCTGCTACTGACCATCATCATTACTATCTCCTCTTCCTGAGCTTCCATGTGTGTTCTCTTCCCTTCTTTAATCACTTCTTTTCTTCTTCTAAGGTCATCTCTTCCCTTTACCCTTTCCTTTCCTTTCTTCCTTTGCTGTCTTCTTTTTCCTATTATTTTTCTTTTTCAAGTGTGGGGAAGTATTTGATGGAATTTGGGTGCTGGGGGGATGGGAGCAGGCCCCAGACTTGCCTTAAAGAAGGGGATATAGTAGAAAGGGCCAACTTCTATCACATGCTAGGCTAAGCCACCACCACCACCGCCCCCTACTATTTTTTTTTTTTTTGCGCACCCTAATAATTCCCAACTAATTTAGTTTATAGGGTAAAACTCTCTTAACGTGAAATTTTTTTATTCACAGAATTCAAATTCGAAATCTTATTTAAAAAAAATAAGTGTCAAACAGGTTAAATCAGTTCATGTTAATAGCTAACCTCTATTTTTCCTTTTTCATATATTATTTCTTCCTTTATTTATTTATTTTTAAATTCATAATCATAAAGGTACACCACAAAGGAGGTTGCTTTACAGCTTATCAAATATAATGACAGTAATAGGTACGAATAATTAATAATAACTACATCTATTCAATAATAAAATAAAACTCCACCGTGGACCAAACCTTAGCATTTGTTAAAGAAACATCAACTCGTAGTCACACTTGAAATAGCTTCTAACACGTGACAAAGTGCACGTAATTACTAATGGGAAATGTCGAAGTACCATTTGCAAAGTGTGAGTTAGACTTGCCTAGATCTAACAAATATCTAACATCAGTTGACAATGTTACCTTAACATAACACAAAGAGTAAGGGAAAAACGCAGCATAACGATGTTTTTTTTTTTCCCTTTGTTTTTATTGGGGGGATATATAGGTTATTTATATGTAAAAAATTATTTGGATATCGTTTGCCACTATGATGATAATAGAGTGGTGAAGTGTGCCTGTGGTCCTCTTTCCTCTTTTATGTGCCTTCTTCTAGTCCCACACATTTACCTCCGTGTGCCGTTTATTAATGAGGGCCATACTCCTAACCACAGACATTTGTGGCTTTCAACTTTATTTCTCCGGGGTCCATTTTTAGCGGTTGAGTAATTGTATTGTTAGAAGAAGCAAACCGAAAAGATTAAATTTTTTTCCCCTCTTTATGGGATCATGAAGTGTTTCAAGTTAACTGCTGAAAGTAATTTCTACTCTTGAGTGTCGACTTATCCTAATTATGATGTAATTTAAGTGAATTTTAGTATCATACCTTACAGAAAAATTTTACATAACAACAACAATGCAATTTACTAACCGTATCATATTTGACGACATAACTTGATGTTTTTGTCCTTTTTTTTTCTGTTACAATTGTTTTGTCAATCCTAAAAATGAGAATAGACAAGCCTTCATTTATTGCAGTTGATAGAGACCAGCTCCCCAGCTTTCAATTTATATAAGTCATGCAGCTCTATCTCTCTCTCTTTTTCTTTTTCTTTTTCTTTTTTTTTACCACAACTGCACTTCTTTATTTCATATATCAACCATAGTCAGTCATGCAGATCTTTCTGAAAGCATGAAAAAGAAGAAAGGGGTAAACAATAAACAAATAACCTAGTTTCGATCTTTCTCGTGTTTTATGTACTTTTGCTTGCGTTGTGATTGTTAAGAATGTTTGTGACGTATTCATTCGCGATTATAATTAATTTAAAGCTGGGAAAGATCTTGTATGTTACAACGTTGTCCTACAAAAGTGCGATTGATATGTATTGATAACGTTGCCTCGCCTATAAATGATGGCATCTACCTGAGTTCTCATTACAATGTTGTCCTACAAAAGTGCATTTTCTTTTTCTTTTTCATGTTCCCTCAAATAAAGACTCGAACCATTTTTCATGTTCCCTCTAATAAAAACTCAGGTTCGAGTCTTGTATATGAAAAAAATTCATACTAAGAGTGTTTAATCCCTTAGTGGGCTGACTCGGCTCAACTGAATTAATCATACCTTTAAACTTCTGAATATTAAAGTACACACCGAAAAAAAAGCAAATGTTTTATGTCCTTTCTCCAACCAATTTCTTTCCCGGTTATTTGGTATTTCTTTTCTTATATAGGTATATACACACTTTTCTTAGCAAAAATAATCTAAATTAAAAGAGGAATATGTATTCAAGAAAATCCTGAGTGATCTATTCTCATAATGACTCAGCGAAAAGAAAAGTAAAATTATTCCATAATATCATACAAATTTATAGACCAATATACACATGTGCTGATAAGCCATTCGCTCATTTACTGAATTTTTATCTTGGTGCTATATATACTTTACAGAGAATTAGAAATCTAAATAAACGTTTATTAGTAATTTTCCCGATGGACATCGAATATGAAACCTCTTGAGTTGTTAGGCGAAATATATACCACTGTATTAAACTCCTTTTCTATAGTATATCATATTTATTTAATTATTTATATATATATATATATTTTTTTTGGCTAAGAACTAAGAACAAGCACATTAAGTAGGGAGGCTGGGATTGGTAATTTGGTACGGAAAAATTTTGCAATTTTTTCTTATGTACATTTTTTAAGAGGATTAATCACTTTTATTCAGTAAGTATGCTATACGAACAGTCGTTTTCATTTGTCCCCCAATTTTTGAAAAATGAACAACCAAAAACTGCACAAATGGAAAGTTAATTTCTAAAAGAGGTTGACTAATAATGATCGATGAGAGAATAATATTTCAATAAAGAAATCAAAGAGGCATTAATAAACCTTTTTCCGCCAAAATCGAGACCTTGCCCGATGGGGCATCCGAGGTTAACGAGGCCTCCCGGTTAAAGATCTCATGTGCTGACACATGCTCGGAAAGCATCCCAATTTCCCAAATAAAATGGAATTTTTTCCATTGGCAGGAGAAAAAAAAAACTAGAATTGGTCTTTGATTATTTCAGTAAAATTAAGGTGCATTCTCAATCTATTGGCTTAAAATGATTCTTATTAAAGCTTTTATATATTCTAAGCAACCATGCATTGCATGTAAAATCCACTCCAATAACTCTAGTGGATTTCGGCTATTTCATATTCTAAATCCGATCGATTTTACATCACATTCTTACCTAGGAAGCGGCTTCTTCCCTACTCTTTGTTGAGATAAATAATAACATTTGGATGATTACCCAAATGAAGAACATTTTAAACCCAGATTCTTGATTACTTAAGACATATGTTGTGTTAGTCTTACAAATTATGCTTAAGGACTTTAATCATATAATCGGCCTTTAATGATGCTTTTAAGTTATCATCAATAGTTCCATGTACAATAGTACATCTTACTTTGAACTGCTCGATATTCAAACCAAACGGCAACATTGTGTGTGTGTGTGTGTGTGTGTGTGTGTGTGTGTGTGTGTGTGTGGTTCACGTGCAGTGTTATGCTCTTGTTTGGCATGAAAATGAATCCTTTTATGATACGAGAGACCCAACTCGGTTAATGAGTTGCAAAAATTTCAAGGATCCATTTCTTCTTCAAACAAGCAAAACTTGATCACCAGCTGTTTCTCTGGGGTACAAGGCATATATATGAATGATCTATCCGCAATATGGGCCGAAGGCGAAAATTGTTATTGGGCTGTAAATTTCTTGCCTCTTGAAGCCCAATATCTTGCAAAGGTTAAGCCCAAAAAAGGGCCTCCTGGATATATCATCTCATCACCCAATATCGTGCAAAGGTTCAGCCCAATAAGCCTTCTGGATCTCATCTTTGTCCAGTACGAAAATGAACATGCGGCATACGGAGATTTCTTGCTGGGCCTATGGCACGTTCCGTGGGCTTATTTTTTGTATCTGTCTTGTATTTTTTCCCTGAAGAGCGCCATGAATTTAGTAGGGGATAGATCAGTCTAGTAATTATCGTTAAGTAGACTCAACTTGATCAAATCTGAGATTCTGAGTAATTAAATCACATCCTTTATGAAGCTGAATGTATATATACAGCATGAACCGGTGTTCATTCCGTTCAAACGGTAATAATCACGCGATCAAGTGCTTCTGAGGATGTAAAAATCAACTTGGTCACCCAATTCCCCTTCAAATGGTTGAGAATCGTGCTTGAACGAGTAAAAACAATCTTAAATTTTCTTCGAACAAATTCCCTTTGATATTCCCCTAAATTAGCCTTGCTTGGTCTCAAATTCTCCAAACCAGGTTACATGTTGCTCTTATTGTTTTGAAATACCCAATTCGGTCTTGTGCATTCATCAACTGAGCAATTGTTGAGATATGTTGTCACACACTGAAAAATTAAGAAAGAAACCACAAGCTTATATGAGGTTTGAGTCCAGCAATCTATCGGCTTAAACCTTTGGGTTGTAGATAGACTCAAATCTGTTTAGGTTCAAATGAGAATTTTACATAGTATCAGGCGGATTACGCTTTCACTCGTATGTGTAGGCTCATACCACGCCAAATTCGGTTTCGAGGTAGCCAAGAGTGCACCTCATGTTAGTTAGGGCCGAGAGTGGCCCGATCCAATTTCCAAGGTATCTAACAATGCACCTCTAGTTAGGCTCGAGTGTGGAACTGAAGGATAGTTTGGTGTTTGTTCCCCCTCGCTCAAGCACGGAAGAGGATGTCCGACTCGTGATCAGTTGTTGAAGGCGAATGTCTAAGGGCACGTGACACGTACTGGATCACACGCAACCACGTGAAGGTGGATGTTGAGATTTCCCACACTGAAAAATTAAGAAAGAAATCACAAGCTGGGTCCAACAACCTATCAACTTAAGCTTTTGGTATGTCGATGAGCTCAAATCCGTGTAAACTCAAATGAGAATTTTATAACAATCACTCTCAAGAGCTCACTTTCATTACAATGTTTAGAACATGCGAAACTTGCGTACATGAACTCATATTATACGCCACTGATGACAAACAATGTTTTCGTTTTTCCATATTATTACGTTTTTTTTACCTTCCTCGAAGACAAGCAATCAATTACACAATGGACCGGAGAGGCTGACTCCTAACTACCACATGAGGTGCAGAACTTCTATGCAGATGAGCAATATACATATACGTATAGGTTTTGCGTACATTTTGCATGATTGTGATATCAATTTTCACGCCAATAATTACAGATCTGAGCCCCCAACCGGCTGAGCTGATTACATTTGGCGGGCACTCTCTTCTCTCACATTAACTTCACTCGTTTTTCATTTTTCTATAAGATGAAAGAAGATCAGAAGGAGGTTGAAATCAATGGTATATGGGGAAAACAAGACGGTTGTTTGGTTGGAGAATTGAGGGCGGGATGGGGGGAGAGACCGGAACATTAATCTGCTAACGGTTCACAGCTCATTTGAATGCATCCATGCAGTTTCGATCATCAATTCCGTCGAAAGAAGTCAACGCTCCGCCGACAGTGCTCAATAATTAATTTGATCGTGAGACCATACGTCCACCTTTGCTTTGACTTCTTTTCATGATTTATCAATTCTCTCTTGTACCTATAAAGTTAATTGGATGAGAATATCTGAGGCTTAATACAATCCCACTTGCTTTCGAGTTAAAATCAAGGAGTTTCGGTTTAATTCTGATTAGATGAACATTCTGTGATCCTTTTCATTGGGACTAATTGACAGTAGGTCGAAAATTTTAAATTCTTTACTCGTCATCTTTTGTTAACTTCTGGATTTTATTCCTCACATATTCCCTTAATTTTCTATCCTTTGTAACTCAACACGCTGTACTTCGCGAAAAAATCTTCTATGTAAATGATATATCACGTCACAAGTAAATTTTCTCTTTGGAGTGTATGTTTCTCTCTTGCAACACCTTTATCTTTTCTTTGTTGTCCTTTTTTAAGATTATAAACCTTCCTCGTAAAAAAAATAAAAAATCAAAACGCGATATTTGTCAACACATGTTATACACAAATTTTTTGTATTTTAATGTAAGAATGAGACAAATGGATATGTACATGAGCTATATTCAATTAGCTAGGCAAAAATGTTTCTTGATGTCTTTTTTTTTTATAAGTAAACATATTTCTTGATGGTACGTGCATCACATATCTTACCATAAAAGGTTTCCTTAGTTATTCTAATTAGAGATGTATAATCTCTACTGTAGATTACTATGGAATGTCCTGATCAGATTGCGACTTAGTTATACCTAATTGGATGGGGATAGTTTTGTGCAAACTCTTATCCGTGGAGTGGGAATAACACGCGGATGTGGACCATAGTGATTAATATGTGTTCCCTTCCCTCGCTAATCATTTTATATACTTTTACGAGTTTATACATATTTTTTTTCGGTTATAAGAAAAGTACATAAACCTAATATATATAATGAAATAAAAATCCTAATATCTAAGGAGCATATGTATATATATCTAGATCAGATGATAATTTCCTAGATAAAATAAGAGATTCATGTCCCAACAGCAATTATGTCAAAACGATGATAAAGGGGGAATAAAAGAAAAGCGGGCCAAGATAATGCTACCTAAGCACTGGCGAATTGATACAAGTTTTTCGCCTTTTTTTTTTCATGTACTAGTGAATTTACACGTGCATTATACATGAAATATTTTTTGATAAGGTTAAATACGTAATATTCGAACGACATAATATATAAGAAAACTCTTTCAAGAAAAGAAATATACAAATTATAAGTAAATTAATAATATCTCATTTTGAATGAATTTGTGACTAGTTATAGTTAGAAATATGTTCTTACTTTAATTTATAAATAAATTAATTAAAAAATAGTTAATAATATCTATGAGGGTTGATGACTCAAAAGGCAAAAATTTGACCAAATTACTATTTCTAGAAAGAATTCTTTTAATTAGAAAAATATAAATTATGAGTTTCTTATCACGTCTAGATATGACATATGGAAATCTACCAAGTGGACCCCATGAGTATTTAAATATTAAATTAAAAATAAAATTTATTAAATGAAACTAATAATATTCACAAAAAATATTATATTTAATTTTATAATAAATTAAAAAAATAATATTAAATTAAATGGAAAATATATATATGTATATATATTAATAATTGTTTTCACATATGTGTAACATACAAATATATTTATACAAAATTAACATACTAATAACAAATCACTATATCTAAAAATATGTATTAGTTTTCGTATAATTTTATGAAATTATTCCCATTATTATTTACTCTATTAAAGAAAAGTAAAACTAAATGCAAGAATAAAACTATTAAGCTACTCAAATTTTAAACTCGTATATCTTATCTCGCTCCTTCATTAATTCACACGCGGTCATCTTCCACTTTACTTTTTACTTTTTCTCTTCAACATCCACTCTATCTCTATCTCAACCTAAGTTATTTTTCTTTTCTTTCACTAAAAAAATTATTTTTTTTTCAATTTTCGTCACTTTTTTTTACAATTTTTTTAATAATAGCACAACTATGCAGAATTACAAATGGTATATAACAATGAAAATACAGAGGCAAAGTTTTAAACCATGTTTTTTTGACACTGCGCGCACCGCTAGTGCAGAATCTAGTGAATGAATAATAAAAATTTGATAAGTGCGATTAAAATATTATAAATGATTTAAAAAAAATGAAATCAATGTAATTTAAAAATAATTTATTTCAAGAATTTTTTTTTCCTGTTGATATATTTTTTTTGATTTGATCTTTCATTTTAATAGATATCCTAAAGACAAAATAGAGAAATGAATTTAAATTTTTAATAACATTTTATAAAATAATTAATAGAAATATTATTTTCATCAATAGTCTTGCAATGACATCCATAACCCGAAAATTCAAAAAAATATGACCCAAATCGATTGTAAAATTCCAAACATTAAAGACCTTAAGGGTCGGGTTTGAGTTTTAAAGAAAGAACATTGGAAAGAAGTTGATAGGACCCGATTTTATGTACATGTAAATTTATTTAGTAATTCATATTATATATTATAATTTAAACTTAACAAATATAATAAAAAAAACTTTAGATCCCATCTAAGACACAAGAGTAAATTTAATTTCAGTTGCAAACTGATGAGTTGTATTGATAATTGATATTAAATTTACATTAGAAGCAACTTATCGCTTTCGTTTTACACACTTACCCTTTAGTAGTTAGAATGAAAATGTATCTAGCGCTCGTGAAGAGGACATTGATAGCATGAGTGTGCGCACCCGAATTTTAATCACGCCGGGGCACTCATGCGCGCGCCTATGCAACGCGGCTTGGGAGTGTTCACTTTCCTGGGGACGCGCGACGGATGCCCGTGAAAAGGAGTCACCACCTATCATTTTACGACCCGGAGGTCGAGGGCCAGTAAGTTACCCGGGTCTAGGGGTATGGGATATACCTAGTATGCTAAGGCAATGGTTTGCACGGAACCGAAAATTCTGAATTTGGGGGTTCTATTGCGCGTGGGCCTTTATCCTACAAGCCCTTTTTGTACTCTAACTTGTTAGGCTTGCCATTTTATTTATTTACCGCATGATTTAATGTTGCACTTGACTCGCCCGTTTTGACATCGTAAATTCGAAGAAAACGGTCAATTCGGATTAAGAACCCGAAAAAGGAGTAGGTACTTCAGACTGTGATGGTCGACGTCCCTTGCGAACCGAAACCGCGAAGCATTGGGTTTACTCGTCCCTAGGTAGGTAAATCGACTCGACCGATTCAACACTCGGACAGTTCACTATCCAACCAGGATTCTTATATGAATAAATGTACATAGTAAATCCTTACACTATTCTCTCACATAAATAAGAATACAAATTACAATGACTGAATCCCGGTCAGTTCGCGTTCGGTCATTATTCCACTCATACTCACCGTGTGGTTTGGAAGAGACTAAAAATTAAATTAAGATGCACACTCGATGTATGGGGGCATTGGACCCCGTGATCGACGGTTAGGGGGCGTTGGACCCCGTGTGAATCGTATCCTAAAGGATTAGGCTCGACCCACATAACAAACAAGTGTAAAAATGTAACAAGTAAGCACAAATAAACAAACAAAAGGGTTTTGTTATTGCCGAATTTATGTGAGTTAACCGATTATTAACCGGGGTATCTTAGCATGCAAATCATACCTTAAAGCAGACAAGCGGGGTGATGGAGAGGACATATAGCATTCAGAGTTATTTTAATGGACCCGACAAACACAATGTCTGTAATCAAGTCTCGAATATGTGGGTTGTTTTTAAATTATTCTGTATCGTGACAATGTGGCTTTTATAGATTAATAGTATTTTCACCTAAAACCCGAAACATAGCCCTTTACTTGACTATTTTCCCATGTTTGGTTAAGCCGAGTTTGAGATTAATCTGTTTTTCGTATTTTAACTCGTTCTAAACACAAGCTTAGAGAAATGGGAGCAGGAAACACCGCTACGGTGTCGGCGGGTCAAGAACTGGTAGTCATGCCCTTGAACCGGAAAATATGTGTGTGTATGAAAAATCAAGATCACGCGATACGAACTATCGAAAGTTAATAGCCGGTGTCGACCGATCCCTTGGATCCATCGAGGTTGTGAAGACCCCGAAAGAGCCGAGAAATCGGTCGCTCCGCCCAGAAATGGTCCAAAGAGGACTCGTATATCCCGACTTGAGCCGCCTCAAATTAGGCCTAGACTTAGGTCAAGATATACGAGTACTCCCTAGATATCCATGCTACACGTGTGGCATGTATCTCGGTACTTTTGAAAATTGTAAATTTTAAAAAGGTGTGACTAATAGTTCTTGAACTGTCGACGCGATTACAGATTATTGACCGGTTCGTGCAATTCATTTAAAAGAGTCGAGTGATTTATTTTAGCCAAGTTTAGTGGCCTGATTGTCTCGTGTGTAAAATTTTAAGTTAATTCAAATTTGTCGAATGCTTTAGTTTAGGGGTTTCGAGCCGCCGGAACGGTCATTAGGAGACCACCCCGAGAAAACTCTAATTTCCGACTGTCTTGGGGTTAAATTTAATTTTTAATCAACTTT
Source organism: Punica granatum (assembly GCF_007655135.1). Classification (NCBI taxonomy): domain Eukaryota; kingdom Viridiplantae; phylum Streptophyta; class Magnoliopsida; order Myrtales; family Lythraceae; genus Punica; species Punica granatum. Next base: position 7,690,589 of record NC_045130.1, read on the forward strand.
ACGTGATTAAACCGATTCATGTAAGCTTTTAATCAAAGACACATTCAAACATTCCAAGCACACGAATATGGACAAAATGATCACAATAAAATTAATTCGTCAGTTTTAAGTCCAAGTGACTAATTAAACTATTTTAATGTATTCTTTGCCTTAGGAACTATGAGTCTACGAAGCGGTTTATTTAATAACGCATTTAACTTACGATTTATCATTCAATCAAAAGCAAACATAAAGTACATTTGCATGCAATCATATATAAATCACGATCATAACACACATTTTATAAATTGTTCAATGATCGAATTAGAATAATTTTGAAAGAACAGGGACTGATTTGGAACGTATGAAAAGTTCTGTGTCTGAAAGGGAATTAAAAATGGCCTGGGACGTGATTGAAACAGATTTAAAATTTTGGGACTGATCTGAAAAAATGAAAAAAAGAATTACAGGGACTTATCTGATACGAATTAAAAAGTTACCTGAACTGATTTGAATGACGTGAAAATTCTGTGACTGAACTGAAAGTGTAAAAAAAAGACACAGGACTTGATCGAAACGAATTTTAAAGTTCGGGACTGATCTGAAAAAAAGTGAAAAATATCCACAGGGACTGAACTGAAACAAATTTAAAAGGTTTATGGCTGGTTTAAATCATCTGAAAATTCTGTGGTTGAACTGAAAAGTGTTAAAAATGGCCCAGGACTTGATGGAAACAAATTTGAAAATTTAGAGCTGACCGAAAAAATTGAAAATAGCTGTAAGGACTGAATTGAAACAACTTGAAAAGTTCATAAAACCGGGTTTTGGTGTAACTCACGAACGTTTACTTCACATTACATCATTTAAACAAAATGAGGTCCTAATCATGCTACTAAGTCAGGATTTATACTTAGTTCGGGGAGAAGGAAATATCCGGAAGTCGGGTCGGGATGTTGGACGAGTCGGGTCATGATAGACTTGCCTGAACGGAAAATGTTCGAGAGGGGGAGCTGGGCTGTTTGAATGACTCCGGACTGCTTCTCCGAGCCGACGAGGGTGTTGTGGGCTCTCGGGAAGCTCCTTAGGGCTGCAGTAAGTGGCTCGTGAGCGTTGGAAACCTGAGTGACTCGGAATGACACAAAAGCACCATGAGAGTGCAAATGGAAAACGAAAGAAGAAGAGAGCTGGGGGCGTTTCTGGTGGCGCAATCGGCTTCGTCTGACCCCTGAGACGTCCCCGAGCGTGGTTAGAAGCGGTCTGGAGGTTGCGGAATGTCGGGCTCCTAAGTCGGCGGATGGGCAGGGTGAGAGTAGTGAGGTTGTGTCGAAATCGGGGACAACAGGTTTCTGAGTTGGGGGATCCTGAGTGGGCTAGGGAAGGAGCGGTCAAGGTTTGAATGGGCTTGGAGGTAGTAAGGATGAGCTGAGGGGAAGTCGGTCAGCTGAGTTGAGGACGAGCCGGGGTGTGGTCTCGCGAGCTGAAGGGTATGAGAGGAGGTCCCATGAGGGAAAGGTCGAGCTGAGGGATGTGAGCTGAGGGAGAGGACAAGCTGTGAGGGTTAGTATGAGGGAGAGAACGAACTGAGGGTAGTGACGAGAGGGAGAGAACGAGCTGTAGGAGTTGGTCCGGGTGAGAGAACGAGCTGTGAGGGTCGGTGAGAGGAAGTGAACGAGCTATGGGAGTCGGTGTGAGGGGTGAAGAAGTTGGGAGGATTAAGGAGAAGCTGAGGGGAAGTATGTGGGGGAGAAAACCAACTGAGGGCCGTGACGTGAGGGGTGAAGAAGCTGGGAGGATTAGGGAGAAGCTGAGGGGAAGTTGGTCAGCTGAGGGAAGGGGATGGCTCTTCTGGTCGAGCTGTGAGCGGGCCGAGAGGAAAAGAAAAATGAGCTAAAGGGAAAAGGTGAGAGGGAGCTGTGTGAGGCGGCTTCCCAACTGAGAGTTGCGGGGGAAGGAGGCCGCTGGGGGAGAGTGCATTAGGGATTTTAGGGTTTTTTTTAGGGAGTCCAGTAGGGTTTTTTTTTCCTTCATCTGAGGAGGAAGGAAAGGAGAAGAAAAAAGAAAGAAAAAGAAAATGGGCAGCCAGCAAAAAAAAGGGCAACGGTCAGAAGTTCTTCTGATTGACTTTTTTTTTTTGAAAAATGGTGAATCAACATTAAATTAGGAAAATGCCCCCATTTCCAGAGGTCATAAGTGCTCGAGCAATTAACTGAAAATACTTCCCTCATACGGTGACAAAATGACGATTTTACCCCTTCTGGAGCCAATGGACCGAAATGGGGTGTTGACAATGAGAACTTTAAGATTGTGTAACGTTGTTAGCAGGTGGTGATAATAGACACTATAGTGGCAATGGATAAAAAAAATAGTCGATGTCTGTGGACAAAATAAAAGGAAGAGAATAAGAATAAGGAAAGAAGAAGAAACCTGAGATAAAATAAAATAAGAAATTGATTAAGACTTTGAAAACAAATTACCGATTGTATAATGTCTTAAATAATTTTTAAAATAAATTAATATAAAATTTGAAAAATTTGTCAAAAAAATATAAAATTTTTATCGTAGGATATATGTCAATAACTCATCATAAAATATCCATCTATAAATAATTTTTAAAAATTCTTAATAAATAATTTGAAAATCTATCGATACAAATGTAAATTGGAAACAGAAGAGAAGAACCATGATCGTTGAATGGAGAAATTATTTCATATTTGATACGTTCATCAGATTGAATAATTATGGGAAAGAACAGGCTATATAGTTTTTATAATGAAAAAGTATGAAATGGTGCTTTGAAATTGGGAGCTCTTGAGAAAGAATAGGTATAAGTTGGTATTTGAAACTTGAAAAAATAAAAGGATTATGGTCAAAGAATAAGAATAATTAAAAGGAGAAGTAATTAAAAACTGAAAGAGAAAATAGAAAAGATATAAATATAAATAGGAAAGGGGAGAGGAACCGTAGTATTGAATAGAGAAGTTATTTCGTGTTTGATGCGCTCGTCAGAGTGAATAATTATGAGAAAAAACATGTTAGGTAGTTTTTATTCTGAAGAAGTATGAAAGGGTACCTTGAAGGTGAAAGATCATGAGAAAGAATATGTAAAAGTTAGTTTTTCTATTAAAACAAATGAAAAGATGTCATACTATTGAAAAGATGCGATGTTTAGTAGCATTCGTATTATTTAGATAAAGTAAAATAGTAATATTATTAATTGGGCAAAAAGGAAAAAAAGATTGAAGAAACACTTTGGAAAGGGCCGTGCTTAAAAAAAGATGTACATAGTTTAACTCGGCTGATACAATATATGATGGAATGTGAGACAGCGAATATTGAGAATGGACGATGAATAGAGAGTTGAAAGTGTGTGAAGAAAAGTTATACTAACAAAGCATACCAAAAGTGTGGGAGTAAAATGTATAAAAAGAAAGGTAGAAATTTACGAAGGATACTAGTATTTTTTGGAACAAAAACTGGGAAAGTAGGAAATTTTGAAAACAACCACATAATTTATAGCGATGAGACAGAGAATATATGTACATATTAGGACAACAGACATTGAGAATGATCATATGGTGCAACTATAAATCGTTATGAAATTATAATAGAATAAATATACTTGTGATGAATGACTAAATCAGTTGAGAGAGATGCAAAGTAATAAAGCGTCGAAAATAAACAATAAATAGAAAAAGTCGGTTTATATATATATATATATATATTGTGAAAATGTACAACCAAAAATCACGAGCCAAAAAGGTATGCTGAAAAGTCACGATAGTATAAGGGCATTTTTGAGATATTGAAAATTAGGGGAAACTTATCGTACTTTTATATATAGTATAGATAAATCAAATGAAATTTGCAGAATTGTCCATGATTGACTGCTCAACATTACAACTTTAGAACATACTAGCAACAAAGTATAACATTAATAATAAATTGATTTCAATTTTTCCACGGAAAAAAAATTCAAGTTAATAATTAGCTGCTAGACATATCGAAGGTCCACATCGTGATTTTCTTAAACAACCTTTTCATTTCTAAATTCGTAGATGTATGTTATATGTCACACGACTCTACTTGAAACAATTTATAATAGATCGGTCGGTCACTGTTCCATGCACAAAAGACATATAGGTAGATAGGAGGCCCAGTGTACGTATCTCAGTGACCATGAGTAGTTACATATATGTGCGAGGTGCCATATTTTCCTTCTTGTCATAAAAGCAAATATGAGCCTTTGTTAAAGTATCAACGTAGATTGATTCAAATGATTCGACCCTCGTTTTTCTTAAATAAAATTTTGAGTTCAAGTAATGTGAAAAGAGAAAATTCACGCTGAGAGAGCTTTACCCCTTAATAGACTGACTCAGACTGAATTAGTCAGGGCTCAATAGAACTTTCGGATATTAGAATTTAGACAAAAAAAAAAAAGTGATCCAATGTCCACACACGTCAATATCTCTCAGCTTAGACAGGTGAGGTTCATTATTAAATTTCGTAACAACTGAACTTCAACATACATATAAAGATACGGAATAGTCTAAACAATGACATAATGACCGGTGCTAATCACATGGAGTTTGGTATGGTCGGTCTAATTCGTTCTCCCCGATCGAACTGTTATAATTGTTACATGACGATGACCTTTTTCATTTTCTGGTAAGTACAGTATATATTTAAGCAAAGGTTGATTAAGAAGGATTACAAAAGCCAACCTGCTAATTAGCCAGACAACCTACGGTTGCAAAAAACTACGACTATATGTCACGCCTTAGTAGGAATTTCAAGACCTTCCAAACATGACTGAAGGACCTAAGCTCTAATTATAAGAAAATCCGACAAGAGGAAAAGGCATGTGGTGCAATAGCAAGTCCTCGCCTAGAAATACAAAGGTTATACATTTGAATCCCGCCAGTGAGACTTCTAGTGAACTTTATCTATAAATCTCCCGTATGATCCAGCAAAAAAAAAAAAAAGTCTACCGGATTAAAAAAAAACTACAAGAATTATTCATATGACAGGATATTGATTCCAAAAAGAAATCAAGTCATACTCCAAAGCATTTCATGATGTATAAATTTTCTGAAGGATGATAAATTCTTAATGAAGATCTAAGTTTCAGCACTCTAGCTATCTCTTATCACCTAAAGGAAATTAGCTTCTAAATCAAAAGGCCATTGCATTGGACCGTATAAATGTATGTATCTAGGGATTTCTACCCATACCATCCAACTCCAAGTTCGTATTGTGCTGAAAGTACATAATAGAGAATGCGACTTTTCCGTATTCAAAATACAGAAAAAATTAAGGGTACATTTCATCGTATGAACTGTATTTATTATGTAAATGTGAAGTTTCATGAGATTTAAAAGAAAGGCAAAAATTAACTTCGTGTTTAGCGTGAATCTCGCTAGTGAGCTAGCAGCTGTACAAGTTCTCTTTGGCATCGATATGTATTGATCGATTGGACTATTCATTGAAGGGATCAGTTCAATAACGCAGAGAGTCCACGTTAACAACCTTATTGACATTCATATACCAAAAGAGAAAAGGAAAGTCTAATCTGCTGAACTATATGAGCATAGATCTCCAAATAGTGAAATGCTTCCCCGTACTACAACACATATAATATCATATAACTGAAATAGTGCACAAAATATGCAATTCGCACATTCATGTTTTAACCGACGATATCTCACTTTAATTATTCGCCGCTAAGTTTCGGTATTGATAGGTAGGAGCCTAAAATTAGCTAGATGAAGAGAAGTAGATTTAATTACTCGACCTGCCCGATGTATATCATGTAAAGGTAGTTTGGTCATAGATTGCGAAAAACTTAGTATAATCTTTAGGGTGTTAGCTAGGGAATGACCTGATTTTCTTCTAATTAATTTATTATATGTGGTGTCTTATGCACCGAAGTAATTATCATCAATCGGTCATACACATGAAAGACAAAGAATTATTGCATTTATAAGAGATTGGGAGGACGGTGGTGCGGGGGCTGATATTGCGTAAATTATAAGCCAAGGGGGGGAATGGGAGTCATGTGGCCAAGACAGCCCGCCATTATTACACCTCAGATCAGGCTATCAGAAACCCCATTTATTCGCTTCTTTTGAAAAAACACGCATTGATTCATTTATGAAGCAGCTCCACCTCCCCCCCGCGTACACTTAGGACGACGTACATGAGAAAATCTCGTCACAGGAATTTCTGCACCTCAAGAAAATCAGTATTAACTTGCCGGTGTGGCATAGGCTCAAGACCTGGTTCAAGATAAGCGAAAACTTGTTCTCGGTTGAACGTCGTCGTATAATGTCGGTACACATGAATCAGATTCAGTTGGTTCTTCTGGTTTAGGTTGTTATGCGGTCTTAGTCAAATAGGCCTCTGCTTAATTCCTGCCCGATTGAAACCGGAATGGGAATCGGGTCCAAATTTTCGAAAGCAATGGTTGTGTTTATATTAAAAATAAATTAAACATGTTTTAAGGATTTCCATTTCATTGGTACAAGCTTAACACGGACCGTGCTACAAAGAGTAATCTGGGGACGGCGAGTACCATTGGCCTTAGTATGGTAGATGGCTCGGTGGGTTTTGCCCAAAATATTGGAATCACCACGTCCGTAGCAACTAAACTGTGGGAGGTAAATTCGGAACTTCAGCTGGCATGGGAGCTGGGAGTAAGAAAGTTGATCCTTGAGGTATACACTCGGAAGTGGTCCGTCCGTTTCTGCCTTCTAATCGAAGCCACCTGGGAGGAAACGAAGCTTTGGTTCAAGATATTCGGGCTATAGTTACAAAATATGTATTTCATGAATGAAATATGTGCGCGAATTGACTGCTGAATCGATTGATTAATTATGCGCTTTCATTTCCTCTAAAAATCTATATATAAATTGAGTAATTGCCCTCGAGGATTCGACCTTATTTTGTTCGGGATGTTATAGGGACCACTATACTCCATCTTTGTATTACTTTAGCTTCCTTGTATTAATGCAATTGGGTTAGGGAGCCTAATTCAGCCAAAAAAAAGAAATTACACAAGTTTTTATAGAAGTTTTCCTTTCCTGAGCAAGTTTATATTTAAATAATTTCTGACATATAGCTTTGGGATTACTTCTTGAGACATTGGTTGTTTCAATTGATGCTATGGACACTTGTAATCCTAAAAACTCAAATTATGGACCACTGGGACACGACTTGATCAAGACTTTAACTAAGCAAGTTGTTGCTTAATTAATATATTACAAGTGGAATTTTTATGAATATATAGCACGAAGATATAATAATTTTTTTATAATTTGTTTCTTCACCTGGGAGGTTCAACCACCACCTACCCCTATTATAATTTGGCAAACAAAAGAACCGACGTTAAATGAACAATGAAGACATTTATGTGCCCCTATTAGTCTCCTGTCAAGCCCCTCTCCCCCCTCTCAAATTAAAACACAGTACATATAGTTTCAATCGAGAGAAGCATCACCTTGCCCACACGCGTTCGCCATTTCCAAAAGCACAACACATCTCTGCTGGGGGAAGGGTCGGGCGGAAACGGAAGACCCTCCCGGTCGTTCCTCCGGTTGGCCCCATTTCTGGAAAACCCGAACGAGCCCAACTCCTTACCTCCCCTTGTTTTCCTCTTTCGGTAACCGCACTACCACTATAATAACGCTAGGTGCTAACAAGGTTTGCTTCGGTCCGCATCATTCTTCTCACAGGCCAATGACATTACTACCAATTTAGGCTGGAGTATAGAGAGGATTTGCCTTTTTCTGGGTTTTGCGGTAGCTAAGTTGCTGTTTTTCATGGCGTTGGTAGCAAAGACAAGACCGGTCCTCGTGGTATGCGGGAAGATCACAAACGAGGTTTTGAGTTTCCTGGTCTTTTGCCTCCTCGACATCCTGGACCTAGTCTTATGCTACGTCTACAAGGTGGCGGACTTCATCATGGAGGCCGAATGGAGGCCCTGCTACTGCTCCTCCGCCAAGGGGGCCATCACGAGCGGCGGCGGCAAGATCCTCGTCTCGGAGAGGGGCGAGTCCAAGGTTGTCAGCCTCAGCTCGAGCAAGCTAATGCTGGAGGAAGTCTCTGACACGCTCTATATGAGGCCTTCTCTCGTGTCGGAGGTTTCGCGGTCTACCGTAAAGAGGCTCAAGTTGGACAATCGCGCCACTGCTGTACCCTTTTACAGCCCGAGTAAAGTAAGGAGATCGGGGAGATCAACATTCACTATAAACTCGACCATCGTGGAGATGCTTCAGGGTAGGGTCAGCGTCGGCCGGCCAGTTCCTCAGTGGTCAGACTGCGATTGCAGGCATTGTACGTCTTGGTCGTCCCGAGGGAGAAAGACACTCTTCATTAGAGCAGCTGGGGTTAAAGGTGACTTTCTACTTTCCCGCCATAAAAAGATAAATTTGTTTTATATAATTTAAAATTATATAGTAACTATATAAGCTAGATACAATTGCTCTAGGATATATATATATATATATATATATTTATATATATACACACATACATTGTTAAGGCCATTGATTTTTTTTTAATTGTAATAAATTATTGAAGGTGATGTTGTAAATCATATGATGTGCACACTTTAAATCATTTGCATTTTCGATAGTTCGATATGTTTGAAAAGGCACGAGTGCCTTTGAACATATTAATTGTTTCAACCAACAGTTTACGATGTTGCCTATTGTCATCAGATAAGGCGCGTGAGGATGTTCTATTCATTCACGGTTTCATCTCATCGTCCCAGTTCTGGACGGAGACGTTATTCCCAAACTTCTCAGACTCTGCCAAGGCCACATACAGGTTTCTAGCGATCGATCTGCTAGGGTTCGGGAGGAGCCCGAAGCCGAATGACTCGCTCTACACCCTAAGGGAGCACTTGGAGATGATAGAGCAGTCCGTGTTAGAGCCCTACAAAGTAAACTCCTTCCACATTGTGGCCCACTCGTTGGGATGCATCTTGGCACTTGCTCTAGCCGTCAAGCATCCCGGGTCCATTAAGTCCCTCACTCTCCTTGCACCGGTAAGCACCCGAACGGTTAGATCCCACATTATGTGACCCCGTTACTAACGATGAATATGTTAAATGTAACAAGGATTCTTATTTTGGATCTTTCCTAGCTAATTCAATATTATGTTTCGTTTGTTTTTCATCCCCTGTTAACTAAACCTTTTATATTCGACGTACCAGCATCGTACCTGCTCAAAAATTGGATCTCATTAGCATGTTAGAAACGACTTGGCCTGAATTATTACTTTAAGTTGTCTAAGATTTTATGCACCGAAAAAGAAAAGTGAAAAGGAAAAGTTATCTAGAATTTTTTTTTCTTTTTTTAGGAACTAGCTAGGACTGCTCGACCATTTAATAAGACTACAGAAAAATTTCCACAACATATTCTTTATGGTTACAATTACAATTTTCAACACTATTCTGTTAGGTTGTCTCCGCATTTATTTGCATTATTAATTGTTTTGTCGCGACTTCCGATTCTGATCATGCTCTTTCATTTTTCCGATAAATAATAACGTATGATCATAATCTTAATTAAAGTTTTACTATAATTCCACTGGCCTCCCATGTTCAGTTTATGAATGCTATATTGTGACAGTTATTAGTGTTGTGGCTGAATTAATTAATGGCAAGAGAGAAAAATGATATAATGTAGTGACACACATTCTTGCATGTTAACGACAAGATTATAGGTTCGATTTTCGTAATAGCACTACTCGCATATATTTATTAACTATCAAAATTTTTATTTTATTATATTAAATCCATTAACTTCCTTGTAATCCGAGAAAAAGAATCACAATAAGTACTCACACTACTTAATTAATAGTACAACTGCCATTGTCAACTAATCCGATAAATAATTTAAAATTCCCCTTTTTTGAGTTTTTGATATAATTAAGGATGCAATTATCCCTCCAAGAAAAAAATGGAAGGTACAATTCAATTGAACTAATTAAACTTTCTAAAAGTTCAATTACTTGGCTCATCTAACTAGAAAAGCCGGTGGGGTCGATCGTGACAAGATTTTGTACTTCTTGACATGTGTGGATCTACATGGTGCCCCACATATAATTCATATTTACATAATGCATTCAAGCAACTGATGAGATCGAACCCACACGTATTTCTGTACCGCATTTCACGACTTGTTAGGCTTTTGATCTAATGAACGTGCTTAATCAGAGATGATGCTGAAACACTGGATGTTTCCATGACAGCCATATTATCAGGTGCCGAAAGGAGCCCAGGCAACACAGTACGTGATGAGGAGGTTGGCGCCAAGGAGGGTGTGGCCTCCGATCGCGTTCGGGGCGTCGCTCGTGTGTTGGTACGAGCACATCACCCGAACGGCCTGCTTGGTCATCTGCAAGAACCACCGGTTCTGGGAGTCCCTCACCAAACTTGTCACCAGGAACAGGTACACTTTCCCTGCCAAACTTTTATGATATGTTTTTGATCATTTAGGATACCGCTTCTGGTCACTGTGTGTTTGCTCACTCAACTCTTAGCACAAACATATATTGCCGGGTGCATGTTCCTCTCTTAATTGCGTGTTTCGCTGTCCATCGCCTTTTTTTGTGCATGATCGATCGTCTACTAAATTTCTCAGCTACCAATCTATCTTTTTTGCTTGTGTTCTTTGCCTGGTCAGACAAGATTTCTGCGGACCACCTGGTCACCTATAATGATCTATCACCACGGCCATCTTTTTTTTTTTTTTTTTGGGTGAATTATTTTGAGTGAATCGTCATTGCCATCTTTAACTATCATTTTTTTTTTCGGTTACAATCTTTTACTATCATTTTAAATCCTCACCTATACTGTCTCCTAGTACGTGCATACAATCCCCTTTTTATCAGCAAAAACAAAACTACCATAGCTGCAATCTCGAATTGAATCTCTCTTTTATGTTACGGATTGTGAGAAGGTGTTTGTGCAAGAGCGTTGCTACATAATCCCCTCTTATGAGAGTTGAATTTAGAATTTCTTAATTTTAGATTCACGATGGGCTCTTTGCACACTAAACCTCATTGAGAGAATAGTTTAAGTAGTTGGTGGCAATAGCATTGGATATCATGGGCCACAATGCATTACATAATATATTTTATTATCCACTGCAAATATTTCTTTTTAAATACCATATGCATCTACAGAGCGACATTATAGTTTGGCCCCAGAAAATACAGAGGTTTCTATTATTGCCTGCTGAACTTCGCCATTTTCATAAATTGGCCGAGGGCGTGACACACACACATATATATCTCGCCAGGGACTGATGTACACCAACTTGTTTTCATTCAAAAATTAAATAAAGTTCGAGGAGAATTACAACATAAATTTACAGGAAATGTTGTTAGGTATGAATAGGATAGGACTAGTTTTGTCCGGCATATGTGAATGTGATCCATATTTTATGAATCCTCCCTCATTATAATGTCCAGGAAGTCATTTCGTATTGATATCTTGCAAGATCCACCATCGTCAGAGCATATTTAATTCCAAAGTGTATCAGAAGATATCATGCATTTGTCCATTTCAAGGATATATATTCCGTAACATATAAGTTACAAACAATAAAGAGAGTACAATATATTCGGAACTGTTTATAAACTGTCATATTGTGCAAGTCCCGCCACACCAGGGGCGGAGCCAAGATTTTTATCCAGGGAGGGCAAATTTATACTTTTTGGGCAAAATTTAAAAATTTCAAAGTTCAGGAAGGGTAAAATACTAATTTTACATTAAAAAAAATACATACTTTTGGAATAAAATTTAAAAATTTTAAAGTTTAGGGATCCTTCATTGGCTCCACCCCTACGCCCCACATATGCATCTTTCGCAAATCATTGAGCATGTAGTACGGGTTAGAACCCGTGTTCTGTGGTCATCCTATTGCTATGGTTTACGGTCGGTTGTTGGACAGTCTTCGACGGTTTGGGGACCCCGAAGTATTTATGATGGTGAATCAATGGAAGATCCCTAGTGAGCAACTTCAGGTGTCAGAACCCTTAGCAACAAGAGCTGACGTGGAGGTGGTTCATAAATTTCTCCAACTAATATACAGGTCAAGTTGACCCGTACTCGAACATGGGATCACTGATGACAAGTGGCTTCGAATTAAATATTCTAGTCACTTTCACGTTCATGAGCTCCATCGCTTTCCAATTTAAATCTGGGTTCCCTAAAGAAGTTACGAAGAATTCACCATTGCAAATTTGTCTTGTTCGCGTGTGTATCTCTCTCTCTGTACATATATATACACAAACATATACATGTATTTTGTCATGTATTTCATGAATCTTAGTGCCATTATTTGATTGATGATTAATGAAAAGAATCTGATGAAAAACTAATGTACGTTCAGGATCAGGACGTTTCTGTTCGACGTATTCTTCTCCCACACCCACAACTCAGCGTGGCACACTCTCCACAACGTCATCTGCGGGGCTGCCGGCAAGCTCGACACATACCTAGACGCCGTCAACGACCTGCTGAAGTGTGAAGTGACCATATTCCATGGCAAGGATGACGAGCTCATCCCCGTGGAGTGCAGCTACAATGTCCAGAGGAGAATCCCGCGTGCGCATGTGAAGGTGATTGAGAACAAGGATCACATCACAATTGTCGTGGGCAGGCAGAAGGCCTTTGCGGGGGAGCTCGAAGAGATATGGAGGCGATGCAGCAGTTGAGGATACATCGCTCACTCTCATATTCATCGAGTACGTAGTAGGCACACCGAAAAAGAGAATCATCCCCCGTGATCCGAGTGACCATAGAAAGATTAATCCTATCATGTCATATCCATAGATATACAGAAATCCTACCAAGCTGTTTATGCCGTCCCCTCACGTATCCTCTTTCAAGTGTGAAGTTTTTACAGTTAGGCTGCAACATAATGCCCTTTGCCTTTCCTAATTACCCACTATTATTGGAATGTTAATGCTCCATATATAGAACTATATATGATCAATTTCAGAAAAACTACGATCCATGAAAAGTTGAGATGAGCGAAAAGGTTTTTATTACGTGACCAATTTCAGAAATTTGGAATGACTAAGCTTAAAGTATAGGCAAAGGGGTTGTGAATTGTGATTCTTCGATAAATATACTTATGAAGAAGGCATTTTCCAATATATATAAATACATATATCTTTGGGATCGCCCTTCCATGTCGGGTCACCCCGCGCTCCCAAAATGTAAGAAGGGATTTCAAGTCGCTAACCGAATTCTCTTCCTCCGATAAGCAATAGTATTGATTTAGTTATTTATATTATTAAAAAAAATTAACTTTTAGATGAGCATTTCTCTCAATGACTTGAGAAGGAAAAATCAATTAAAATATTTTATTATAGAAACACGTGGCCCACTACCAATATGCCAAAATAAGTGCATCCGTGCGTGAAATGTCATTGTTGTTTCCTTATGTTGTAATATAATGAGATAAAATTACCGAAAAATTTTCTAATTTGGAGAGAACATGAAGGAGACTTGGAGTTGGGATTTGGGCATTAACTACGTAATGGGAGATAATGTAGGGTTGGGCCTACGGATGGGCCCTAAGGCCCAATGGGTCTGATACTTGTGTGCTCGTGGTCCCAACCTGTTTAATGGGAGGCCCAAGTGGACCTTGTTCGCGTATGAGCTGCTATGACTATGAATATCTCCTAAGTGGGCCATGGGCCTAGTAGTCGAGTTCCAAATTTAATTGCCTCCCTTTGAGGTATGGTAACTATTTATTTCACGACCCGACCACAATTTGTATCATGCTGAAATACAATGATATCAATGTGAATTTCTTTATAAGGTGTTTTCGCTACTAAATTTTTCAAAATCACATTGCATTCTTAGTAATTTCAAGATTCTCAGAACGCAAAAGAAAAAAGTTATGCAAACTGGAAATAAACCCGTAAATTCTCTTACAGATACTGAATTATGTCTCCTAAATAAAAACAACACAAGCAGCTCAGTTTCTTCATGGCCTGAATCAAAAACCGTTTGAAGGCCCAAATTGTAAGGTTCAAAACTTAACCGAGGTGTGCTCCCTTAAACCATTTCTTTAGCTCTTTATACTGGGCTGAGAGTCTAGGCCCAGGCCCAAAATAAATAAAACATGAAACCCGATAATCATATTAATATCAATTTCATTCTAGTTAATTGCAAGAGATAATTCAGCCAAAAAAAAAGATAAATAAGTACAGCTCCGCGCCTCGCGTGGGCACGTGAAAAAAAAAATTAAAAACTTTAATTGGTTTGACCTTTTAATTTATAGAGAAAACTCGCTCAAGATTTTCTTTTTAATATTTATCCATGAATAGGTAAATTATTTTAATTTTTCTGAGAAAAATAATTAATGTTAGTTTGCAAATTGAAAAGTTTATTTTCCATTTTTCAAAACAACAATTACGAATAAACATAATTTTATAAAAGGGAAATTACGTCATATATCCTATGATTTAACCTTTTTTTTCAAATCTATCATATGCTTTAAAAAACGTCAAATATATTTCATGATTTACATTTTTCTCCAAATCTATCATGTCGTTATATCTTCCGTTAATGAAACGTTAGTAGGCTCCAAATCTATTACATGGTTTTAATTTTTTTCTTAAATCTATTCCATAATTTTAATTTTTTTCTCATATCTATCCCGAATAAAAGGGTCACAGTGGCAAAATTGTTAAACGTTAATGGAGATACAATAGCGGGATAGATTTGGAGAAAAATATAAATCATGGGATAGATTTGACATTTTTTAAAGTATAGAATAGATTTGAAAAAAAGGTTAAATCATGTGATATATAGGGTAAAAATCCCTTTTATAAATGATATTATATCCTCCTGGTTGCCGAAAAAATAATAAACTATGATTTGATATTTTTGAAGGAAAAAAAGGGTATTATGGCGTTTCCTTATATTGTGCTCCAACTTTTATAAATTATGACTGATGATTTGATATTTGCGATTCTTTATTTCCCCGTTAATCCTACCGCCATGTGAAGTAATTGGATAGGGATTTCAACATTGTATTACTTGTTTGGGGGGGAGGACGTGTGCTTGTTTCCGGTGAGGATCAATAAAGCAGGTTAAGAATAAAGCAATCTTCTAACGTGAATTGATTTAAGCGATTTTATATTTACTTTCTTTAAATAAGATTTCGATTTCGAATTTTGCGAATGAAAAAATTCATACTAAAAGAACTTTTATCTCTTAATGAGTTGGCTCTACTTGAATTGGATATGTCATGAGTTATTGGAATCCGAATATCATGGTTTACATTAAAAAATAAATAAAGCAAACCTTTGACATCATGATTCCATCATGACTGCACGACCGGCAGTGAATTCGGCGGAAATTTTGCATATATTATGACCTTCAAAAGGCTTAGGCCGGCGCAGGTGACAGATTAATTCCACCGCATAATATCAAACACAGAAATATATTATATTGTCACACCATTAGATGCATGAACAAGAGTCAATCACGCACTCAAAAGAGAAAAGGAAAATAAATAAATAAATAAATAAATATGATCCAAAGTGTGGTGCTATCTATTACAGTAGCCGGATTTGCGAGTCGAGGGAGAGTCTTTGGCGTGTACCGGTGGTCCAACTATGGCACGCATTCCCTTACTAAAAATCCCTTTCTAACTTACCTTACCATAAACAGCCTAAGTTTGATCATATAGGTTAATTTATCTAATATATAGATCAGAAAGGGAACAACAAAATATCATAGAAGCGCAACATAAGATAACATCAGCTGAAATTGCATGGATTGTGTCTCAAGTACATCTAACGATGTTTTATGCAGGGGAAGCTAATCTACTGCCGTCGATTGAGGACAAAAACTCATCCCTCTATGATAAATTATCGCATCGAGAGGATTTTCTAACTCCTACCGAGACCGATCAATATAAAAATCGTCTCATGCGTTATTTCATTAAAAGAATATTATATTTCTTATCCACAAATATAAAATATATAATTATCTCCTATAATATATTGTGATGTGTATCGCCCAGGCATATACCCTTTCCGCTACGTCCCCATCAATCATCGACAACAAATTGCCAGATCTTTAATCCGAGGAACTTCGTTGACAATGGCTAGATCAGCCTTGTGATTCTATTATTTTTGCGATCGCGAGTAAGATAAAATTTTCTTTTTTTGTCTTTTGATAAGTAATTTGTCTTTATTTCTTGTTGTAACTATAATTGCGACCAATATTCATCACGTGTTTCATTTATCTTCTTCTAGAATCCCTACGCAGTGTAAAAGGAACCTTGGAGATGATTTTTTTATTGTTACATATATTAATTTCGAAATTTTTGAAAACAATAAAATCCTATTTCAAATGTTCTAGTTCTTAAAATATCCAAATGATATTTCTAACATTTATCATATGTTTAGGGGGAAAATTTAATTTCAATCGAGAAAACGAGATGTCATGTGGGGTATACTCTCTTGATTGGAATTAGGAGGTTTCAAATTCGACTATTCATGTGAAATTTTATGTGCCTATTTATTTAGATTTTTTTCTAATTGTAAAAAAAAAGGAATACTCATTTTCCGGCGGCTGAGTTCAGGAGTTTGAGACATGGGTTCGTCTAATAGGAATTTTGAGCCATGACAGAGTTGTTATTTTTAATTTAAGTGTTTGGTATTTTATACTCTTTAACCCAAATAGTAGAAGTACTAAATGCTTAGATTAAAAGTACTGAATGTGTTCCAGTGATTCATATCAGGTTCTGAAACATATAAAGAGTACTTGCTAGGGATGAAAGTAATAATTATTTTTTTCGATTACAAAAGATACTCAAGCTCTAGTAAAATGAAAGAAAAATAAATAACTAATAAATTGATATAAATAGTCTCAGTGGGTATTAAACCTGTGATATTTAGGTCAATATGCGAGACGTACGTTACTGTGCTGCACCTTCTTTTGCTAATTAGAACTATTTTCTCCATTATTTTGGTAAGTACCGAAGAGAAATCAACCACATGCGCCAAAAAAGAAATAGAAAAAGTTAAATTCCACCGAAGACCTTTTCCTATTGGCCAGAAATCAATTATTAACCTAATTATTAACTCTCAAAAAGGAAACAACAATTAACTTTGTCAGCCAAAAGATTAAGTTAAAAAATTATAAAATAACGAGCTATTGTGCACAAAATTCACGTTTGTGACATTCCATTTCTATTATGGACTTCACTGTGGGTTGAGTTGATCGTTGACCTGTGGGACTAACTCATATCAGATGGGCCCCATCTGCCAATCAGATGAGGAGCTCCCCTTTTTCAGGTTTCATTTATCTTCTGTGGGCTCTTGATGAGTTCCATGTATCAGCCCTGATTAATCTAAACATAAGATGTCAAATCCTGAGAGTGACAAAATCTTAATCTAATGCCATCTCACAAAAAATGGTAAAGAAAAATCAGTAAATGTTGAGATATAAAATTTAACGACAAGACTCCACCCATTAATAAAAATTATATTATCCGTGTAATTGGTGTAACGCATTCATTTGTTGTACTTTTATTGTTATTGTCTCGTGCAATTAGAAAAAATCTTTTTCCAGAGCATGAACGAGGAGGTAGGTTGCGATGTAGTTTTTCTAGGATATCCTCTTGTCACAGTTGAGTCTCCCCTTATGTTTTCGATCAAAAGCAGATTTTGAGACACTTGTGATAATAAAACTGTCACGTGATTGATTTTCTAGAATCCCTAGCTTCATATTACATGGACGTTTTTTTTTTCCTTCAATAATTTTTAATACTAATCAAATCAGATGAATTTCACCGTATGTTCTATGCCTGCTAAATTTGATATTCTATAGCCGTGTACCACTTATCTCCTTTTTCAGGTTGAAAGGTTTTTCTCATCCATATGGAAATTGTTTATGAATTGCACATAGTATGCCCATTTTCCAGATATCAGCCAATTCCTTACAGGGATCATATCGATCTAGATGTAGTAGAGACTTCCGGTACACGAGTAAACGTACTGGAAATACCACTTGTCTTTTAAAAAAAAAATTACATCGATTTGGCCTGTCATACAATTATCTGTGTACATATTTGGTTTATAAATAATGACTTGACGGAAAATAAGGTTCATATGGTTGCATTCGGGATTTCATTCGTTAGAGTTACATTATAGGTACCCTTCCCCCTTTCTCATCTTTCTATCCCATTATTGTATTATGAATTTCCGTAAATATCGAAAATGAAAATACCACTTGTCTTCAAAAAAAAAAAAGTCCTGTACTATAGCTGAAACCACAACCATACGTTCCCAATGATTTCTCTCAAACCCTCTACCTCCATCTCCGTCGAACTTTCTCCTATTCTTGAAACTCGAGAAACCTCCATAACAAATTTTATTCTGGAAATATCTTTCTCCGTCTCCTTTAACCTTATGAGTTTATATTATTCCGTTTTCCTCATTTTGATTTCACCACACCTTAAATTAAATTCCTGAATCCATCACTGTTGGAGAATCTGGCTCCGACCGGTCGCATCTAGTGCCTATCTCCCGCCTCTAGGATTAGTCATTTTTTTTCGGGTTTTATTTTTCAGGTTTATATTCGATCAATGATGATCTATGTATAATACAAACTTGACTACAAGATAATAAATATGGGTAGATTCGTAATTAGGAAACCCTTTCTATAAAAACTAAATTTAAATATATAATACAAATTTGAGTAAAAGATAATAAATAGGGGGTAGATTCATAATTCGGAGAACTCATTCTATAAAAATTAAATTTAAAACTCTATATATAATATAAACTTACAAGATAATAAATGGGGTAGATTTGATACTAGGAAAACCAATTCAATGAATAAATTTAAATATATAATATAAATTTGACTGTAAGATAATAAATAGGGGAATTAGGAAAACTCATTCTATAGAAACTAAACTTAAAACGAAATGTATAGAAAAAAAGATTTTTTAAAAAAATCTATAGACGTATTATTCAAATCAGTTATTGTTATTTCAATAGTAAATAAATATTTATAGTTTTATTAATTCATTAATATGTTATGTAAAAATTAAATAATCATATATGTTATGGTAATTAATAGTAGCAAATATGAAAATTAAGAACATACTAATTCAAATCACTTGTTGTTATTCAATAATAAATTTATTCATAGTTTTAATAATTCATAGATTAATATGTTATATAAATATTAAATAATAATAAATATTATTGTAATTAATAAGAGCATATATGAAAATGAAGAAAATACAAATTCAAATCACTTATTGTTTTTCCAATAGTAAATAATATTCATACTTTAGGAAATTAAGAATATTTATAATCATGGGAATAAAAATTTAGTAATATTACATATTATTCTAACTAGAAGTAGCATATATCAAAACTAACAAATTTTATAATTATATAAATTTAAGCTTCATTGAATAAATTTTCAATAATATAGCTAAACTTATAAAAGTTCAATTAAGTAATGTCTCACAGAAGTAATTGAGTTATTTTTAGATAAAATTATCCAAATTTACAAAACTTATTATATGAGATTTGAGGAAAAATAGTACAAAGAATAGTGAAGTTTTCTGTATACATATATGCATCTATATATATTTGACTCCCTCTTACTAAATAGCAATAGAACGGAAATTGACTAAGTCAAAATATAATCTAATAGACTGTATGTACGCCTTACCATCAATATATTTTTGTGAAAAGATATATATTTTATATATATGGGAGAAAAATAAATTATTGACAATAAATTAAATTGTTACTTTAATTACAATAATATTAGAAATATTAATTTCCATCTCTCAACACTAATAAAATGGTTATGTATGGTCTCATAATATTATGTTATCATCAATGTCAATTCAATGTCAAATTTACCACCAATGCCACTAATTATTAATAAAAGAAACCATAAATTTAGTGATAAATAAGAGAAATGGTATTATTATGGTCATTAAAATTTTGAATTTTTTTCACTAAAAATATTGTATGCACATACGAAAGAGTTTAAAGAAGTCCTATGATCTTTTCCGTGAATATTACCTATTTTCTCTCAATTGGTAATATTCATAGAAAAGTAGAATTTGAAATAAAGTCAACATTTTATTAAATATATCATATATATATATATAATTTTAACCAATGTATTAAATTGGGGTAGAAAAGAAAATGTCAAAATAATATATGGGTAAAGTGGTAAAATTTTTACTAATTCTATGTTAATATACTCTATATATATATTATAAAGAAAATATTCAAAAACATATGAAAAAGCATTTCAATCATTTTTCATCATATTTTTAACAAATAAAAATATATTCATTATTTTAAGAAAATAAACAATGCATTAAATGGGGGTAAAAAATAAAATGTCAAAATAATATAGAGATAAAGTGGCAGAATATTTACTAATACATATGTTAATATATATATATATATATTATAAAGAAAATATTCAAATGTATAAAAATATTTCAATCACTTATTATCGTATTGTTAACAAATAAATATATTCATCATTTTAAGAAAATAATTAATTATGTATGCTTATATAAACTTAAAATTAATTAAAAAAATTTAAGCATTATAGCTAATTTTATAAAAGCTTAATTAAGTAAAACTCACATCCAAGAACTGGGTCATTTTACCTAAAAGTGTTCAAACTTATAAAACTTAGGGGTTTTTACTTAAAATTGCCCATGATTTGTCCGTTTTGCCAAATCTATCATATGTTTTTTTTTGTCAAATCTATCACATGGTTTACTTTTTATATCAAATCTATCCCGGCGTTATCTTTTCCGTCGACGTCTAACGGCCGTGCTGACGTGGCACGTGGAGAGATAGTGGGCCACATTTGCCACGTAGGCGCCACGTCAGCACGGCCGTTAGATATCGACGGAAAAGATAACGCCGAGATAGATTTGATATAAAAAGTAAACCATGTGATAGATTTGACAAAACGGGCAAACCATTGGCCAGTTTAGGTAAATACCCCTAAAACTTAATATATTGAATATTAGTTATAATAAAAACACACAAGCAAATAATGATGTTTAAAAGTTTTATCTTTCAAAAGAAAAGTTTAAAAGTTTTGATAATTTGTAAGATTCTTATTCTTTCATGAAATAAAACTAACAATCTTATCTAAAAGTATTCAAATTTTAGATTAATTTTTTGTAAAAATTAATTTGATAATTGCAATGATTTATATATTATATGAATTTCTTACGTAAGAACTTTTGATATATATAATATATTCTTTTATTACAAGTTTGAATTTACTGCATAACTTTTTACATGCTAATATAAATTATAAGTTCAAATCAATTATTGTTTTCATATTTAAAATTTTATATTAAAATTTTCTTTATAAAATCCGTGCAAAGCACATGTCCAATAAATTAGTAGGATAATATTTTAGAATATAATGATTAATAATATAACTAGTAATATATTGATAATTAATATAGTTATGTAAATTTGATCTATTTATCAATTAAATGTTTACGAATAATTAATATCTTAATTAGATAGTATGGTAAGATTTTTTTCATTTCATTTTTTTCAGTTCAAATAACATTTAAATTTTGAATTATTTTAGTTGCATATATATATATATATATATATTGGTTTTGAAGCTTATATGCACGTGGTGAGGTTATTTTGCCAATATCGATACAAGCTCTTGAATCGGACATTCCTATCTATTGGATAAGATACTTACAAGGTATAATTAATTTATATTCTCTTACTTCTATTTATATATTTTATGTTTTATAGAGAGTATCATATATTTTGGTTATGTATAACTTTTTTCTCTAAATTCTTTTAATATTATAGTTTCCTCACTTATCCACTTAACATATTAATGACTTATTCACGAAAGAGATTAATGCATATATTGTTTCATAATTATTAGTAAATTTGATTTCTCATTTTATATTCACAAATTTAAATTTTTATTATAAATTTTTATTTATAGATATGTGCATTGCATGGATTTAAAAATTTAGTAATATTATACATGGTAACGTAAGGTCGTCAGGACCCTTTATCCTCTATCACTGGATCTTATTTTGACGATATCTGACGATATTGAACATGGTGTCGCATGGCCAGATCACGTAAAGTTAGATCATTACCACGAGCTTATGTCACCATAAAAAATTCTCAATACTAATGGGGGAGCTGTCTCCTCAAGTTGATGGCTTTTGAATTTGGTACCGGCGGGGTCGCGTGATCCTCATGCTCTCACCTCTTCGTACATTCTCTCTCCATCACCCAATTTTCTTCAAGTATGACACGACTTATGAGCACATAATGAAACAATAATTTCTTGCACTCTTAACTAAGTACAAAGTAATTAAAACATCCAAATTCGATGTCCCCTGATTAAGAAAATTAAGCTTAAACGAAGAAAAAAAAAAGGACAAGAAGTCCTTTTACCTCCAACAAAAAATTAACATTGATACAATTTCTCAAGGATGGCATCCTTCATAAACTCCTCGCTCGTGCAGCCTTCGGGGATTTGAACCACGACATCTTGTAGTACGAGCGCCTTCACGCTGTTGATGCTGGCGTGTTGCACGTGCAGCTGGAGCTCCTTCAATGCCTGCATCAATCTGGCTGCCGGGTGGTCCGTGTCCGGCCCCTGAACCCGTACCATCGCCTCTGTTCCTACCACCTTCACTTCCACCTCCATACGCCCTCTTGTTCCATAGTATGGCCCATTGAGTCCGTTGGGCCTCACATGGTGAACTCCTACACTTAGGGGCATGTTCCTCTGCTGTAGCGGATGCTGGGAGGGCTTGGATCGAAGGCAAGACTCGAGCTCATCGATCTTTGACCGAAGCTCCTTGATGTACGTGACCGCATCTGAAAGGAGGGACGCCTTGTCCATCTTGGAGACTTTAGGTACGACTGATCGGAGCGCATAGAACCGTTGGTTAAGTTTCTCCCGCCTCTGCCGCTCGGCTTCGACATGGTTCTGTGGCGGTGACTCTCTCTCACTCAAGGACTTCCTCCCCCTCTTCTTATTGCCGGTCGGTGTGGTCATTCCTGTGTTGGTCGAGGCAATGTTACCATCTGAGTCGGATCTACCCGAGTCTGAGGATGTGGTCCCTGTTGAAGAAAAAGTTTTTTTAATAATTATCCATAAATTGAGAGAAAAAAAAGTAAAAAATTAAAACATTATTTTTTTCCGATCTTCACGATTGAATATTCAAAATTTAATGAGCCGACTAATTAAAAATATTCCGTCATCTAAGAAATAATAATAATAAAAATGGATGGCCAACATAAAGCATTATTGAAATATCTCTATCCTAATCCACCCGATATATATATATATATATATATATATATGTGCGCGCCCGCGTATTATATCTATCCTATAATAGCCTCCAAAAATATCTCTATCGTTTAGTTTGTCTATTTATACGTGAGTAGATAATTAAATTATTCTAAAAAAAGAGTAGAGATAATTAAATTGAATATGTTATTCTTTGATGTGACTAGTGGTGCTTACGTCAATACGACAGAGACGTCCACATCCAAGAAAACAATTGGGAAGGACACGTATTTAGCAGATTCCAAGGCCGAGTTACGATGATTTCTTTCTAAATTTAAAAGTTGTCCCACAAGAATTAAACAATTAGGCCCCAGAAAAGAAATTCGGTCAAATTTAAAACGTGGATAAAATCTTAACCCACGAATTTTATGCCTTGGACACTGTTGTGGTTATAAGAGTATAATCATAATACGTAAGTAGTTGATGATACAATGAACAACCACCTTAATAATTGGAAAAGATTGAACATGCTTGCCTGAATGGCCAACATCGATCAATAGGAACATTCACTCCAATATCTCAATCAATAAACTTTCAGGTCAAAATATTAATTCAAATATAAATCAAATATTAAAATTTTCTCGTTTTGTTCACATCTTATAAAGAAGACAATTTCTAGCCTAATATGATGTCAACAGACAAAATTATGTGCTCACAAGCTGAAATTTTCTAGTTATAGCAGACCGGTTGAGTTAAATCACCAAATCAAGTTCGAGTTCCATATTTTAGGCTAATGAGATAATATTTATTAAGTAGTATACAATATAAATCACATCTTTACCTGAAAAATTTACGGCCTGTTATTAATTTTTACTTTTTATCTCCATTTGTATTCTCTTTTCTGTATTTATTTCTTCATAGAAAATTATAAGAACATGTTTACTAATGTTAAATTAGAAAATTACATGATACGAGAATAAATGGAGAACAATGACTATTAGCAGATGATAAATTATAAATTAAAAAGACATTAAAAAGGATAGTCATAGTTTTTTTTTTTTGCTGGATAGGAAAGTCATAAATTAGACAGTGGAAAAGGAAACAATGGAATAATGAAAAATTAGAAAACTAAAAAGAGGAGCTTTAACCGACCTGACTCGACTGAATCAGTTGGGACCCAATTGGACTTTCGGATACTAGAGTTCACACCAAAAAAAGAAAGAAGAGCTTTACTATTCACCCTAAAAAAAGCTTCTCTAATTTATACACAAATTGTAATAGTAAAGAAGAAATTTTTCTCGTTAAAATCAATTCATTTCACTATAAGTAAACATATTTTTTTGCAGCACTCCATTTCTTAGGAATTTTTCTTAGAAAATTGAAGAATTCTCCAAAAGTAAACATACCCTTACGATTTTCAAATAAATGGCCATGATAATTGCAAAATTTATTGTTGTATAATAATATGGGTTTGGCACTCTGCATACAAAATTATTCTCTATTATTTAATTAATTCCACGTGATAATTTTCAACATTTATTACAATCCACAAGTGATAAAGAATTAAAAAATAAGTGATAAATCACTCCATCATTTAAAAATATAATTCTTTCAAAACATATGATCACGTGAAGAATATAAGAATTGAATATTATATTAGTTAAATGGCGTTAGTTAATATGGTATTAATATATAATAAACAAAAAGAAGTGCAACTTACAGGGATGAAATTAGTTTAAGAAGAACATCATCAAACGTTAGCTACATCCGGGAAATTTTCAGCTATAGTAAAACTGATTGGAGGCGCAATTGGTATTGCTAATAAAAAAATTCTTTGTTACAAAAAGAAATTATTAATTTTTTTTATAGATATAACAATTGAATATTGGATCATCATTTCGTATAATTTCCATGGGAGAATTATTAATTGACAATCTGTAGGATTTCCAAGAAATACTATAGAATTAGAAGTCACTAATTTTATCAACTTCTGTAATATAAACAAGTAAATATTTGAAACTAAGAATATATGTAATAAAAGAGTATTTTAGAAAATTTAACGAACTCAAGTTTTTCTATATTGTCTAAATTGAATGTTTGTAATAGATGTGTATGCGCAGATGATTAAGTAAATGTACAATGCAAATTAAAAACGATAACTAGTTGTAAAATTATTACTCAACCGTTAAGTCTAATCATATTGTGGACTCTTGTTTTGGAATTTAATTATGCTCACCATTATTAAACATAAATTCATTTTCCAAGAATATGAGTAATTAGTAATATAATCACTTAAACAAATGATGATAACTATATGAGAACAAATTGTTGCAGCACATATAATAGAACGATAGTAGTGATTTCATGTTTGGATCATTGTATATTACTTATAAATTTCTTAATCGTTAATCAGTGTCAGTGGGTGATCATTAATTTTATAATGTCTCTCTATATCAAGGTGCTCGAGACTATAGAAAAAGTTATGTTGCTATGTGTTTTTTTTTTTGGGTGAAACATTTAATTGCAAATTACTAGTTAATTCCAATAGCTCCATGCTTGGCATAAGATGATAACGTATACATGAAATGCTCATCATTGTGTACTTTAAGTCCAATGGGCCGGATTAGTAATCTCTCCAGTTCCTTTCTCATTGCTATTTGATTATATTTCACAGAATTAATTTCTATAATATCTTCAAACATTCTAGAAAAAGAACTATTTCCTTTTGAATTATTTTTGTTTTGAATTAATTTCCCTAGTAAACCTATTTACACCAAACAAACGAGTCCAAGAATGAGAAATGAATTAAAAAAGAATAAGTACGACACGAATAGACGACTAACAACATATGCAAATATTCATGCCCAACCGATCGATATAGCATTCTAACCTCTTGATTATAGAGTGTAGAGACTAGCAGTGGCCAAGTTTCATGTTATATATATATATATAGACACACACACATATAAATATATATTTTCGGGTTATTTTGATTCTTTTTTTTTTGGAATAAGATGATTCTTGTATTTTATCTAGTCATTTATGGCGAGATTTGTACATTTTTGTTTTCTCCTCTCTTATTATCTCGTTCTGCATCATTGGGCTCTTATGGCTTTACTCTATATATGTCTTGATTAATATGATCTTCAAACGAAAATTGCAACTATTAATAACCTTAATTTAGCATATCGAGATTTTTTAGGAGACTAATCAACCGAACAATTATAGGGACGTAATAGATCCTCGCATTCATTAAGCAAAAAGGAAAAATTCTTCTTTTTATTGTCAGAGAAAAACATTCTTTTAGTGCAACAGAAGAGTTAAAAATAAAGAAAATAAGAAAAGGAGCCAAATTGAATTATATATAGATTTTTGTTTTTTTGGGTAGGAAGCCAATTGAATTATTTGGCCAACATATAAAAAATTAATTAATGTCTGAGATCGTACGGACATCGTACCTGCAGCTGCGGTTTTCTTCCCATAGGCTGGCTTTTCTTCAATGCCCATTACCTCCTCCTCCTGCCAAGATCCCGAGAAGATCTTCCCGCTGAGATCATTTCCAAACAAATTGGAACTCCCACCAACGCCGTGGGTGATCACGTGGACACTCTTATTAGCATGACTGTCGCTGCAAGGGTTCGAGGAGAACAAGGATTTGGTCATCTGGACGAGCCCCCAGTCCTCCTTGATGACGTCCAGGGACCCAAGCTCGACCACCCCGCCCGGGACAGAGATGCACGCTACCGTCTCGATCCCGTGCGCCCGGGCCTCCCGGATGCGGTCGCACTCCCCGAGCCTCAGCTCGCTGCCGCCGCTCAGCCACAGGTACGCCCCGGAGCTGAACGCCCCTCCGAGGGCACCGCCGTCAGAGGACGCGGGGTACGACTTTGTCACCGAGACCATGTAGTGCCACTCGGAGTCGCATGTGTGGCCGTCGACCAGGAAGCCGTCAATCGCGGTGGGCTTCCTGCTCCTCGGGGGGAAGGATGGTGGGCGGTCCCTCGGGCCCCGGAAGTGACCGTCGCGCCAGGTGAGGAGGACCCGGCCCGTGGCGCGTTCGCGGACAGCCTGCCAGAAGATGGAGTAGGCCCACCACTCGGGGCGGGTCTGGATCAGGAGGCTGAGCTTCTGCTGGAGCGCGAGGGAGCTGTCCACAGGGCCAGACGTGACCGGGGACGTGATCTCGATCTCTTCCATCATTGATCTATTAGCTAGCTGGCTAGGTTATCGTTGAGTTCGGTGAATGATGATGATCAGCTTAATTTCTTTGTATATGTATGTAGAGAGAGATGGGAGTGGTGTGTTAAATGTTGGTTGAAGGGAAGTGGGGGTGGGGGACGAGGAAATAATGGCCAGAAATGGGTCATCTATATATGAAGGGGATGAAGGTGGTGACTTTGGATGGTAACTGAGGCACCGAGTCATGTTAATGTATCACGTGTGTGCTCTGCGACAGGAATCCAAATCAAGCCGAATATGTTAAAATTTTATTTTTTTTATTTTTTATTTTTTAAAGAAGTGGAAAGCGGACATCTGCTCTCCCTCTCCTCTCCTCGTACTCTTTTTTTTTTTTTTGGGGGGGGGGGGACCGCGGAACTAGTAATTGTGTCCCCGCGGGTTTTGTCTTTTCGTTTTCTAGAAATTCAGGACCCGAGGACATGCTAATCGATCGGATCTGACTATTGTGTAACGCAAGGGGTAAGGCTGAGAATAGCAGAATCAAGCTTAAAATCTAATCTCCAGAAGCAGAGGCAGATGCATTTCTGTCATCGTTAGCGTGGGGAGTTTGTTGTCCCATGTCGGAAAATAAATTAGAAATCCATAAATTTATAAAGAGAAATTTATAACTCAAGTTTTTGAATTGGAAATGGGGTCAATCATTTATAGGCCTAATCAAGATTTCACGTGATATCAAAGCGGGTTACACATTCATGCGCCAATGTCAGCTCATACCATTCCGGACCCAATTTTGAGGTAGCCATAGTGCACCTCATCCTAATCCAGCACGAGTGCGGAACTCATGGCAAGAGGTCGGTGTTCGCTCGAGCGCGGAAGAGGAAAAGATCATCTTGTGGCAGTCAGTATCCAGTAAGCTCAAGTGCGAAGAGAAAGTCTACTTCATTATGACACGTGTTAGATAAAGTGTCAAAGCCGCATTGTCGTAAGTTTATTGGAGACTCACAACCCATCAATTCGAGTTTTTGAGTTGAAAATAAACTCAATCATTTATAAGCGCAGTAAAAATCTTATAATTAATACTAGATGTTTAACAGGAGAACGAGAGTAGATTTTGTGAACGATGAACACTGAACAAGAATAGGATTTGTGAATAATCAATATGGAACGGGAGCCGAAGTTAAGAACGTTTTATGTTGTGTACGGTTGAAAGTGAATGGAATATGTGGAAAATGCAAGGAGATGACTGTCCATTATGTTGCGAGTTCATTACAATATCGATAATGGTTGGTCCCAAGTCCTATGTACTTGGGACCCACCATCGTGCCGCGCGATGGAGTTGGGACCATCCTAAAGTAGGTACTCACTCTTACAATAGTTAGTCCCAATTCTCATCCCAATTGTGGCCCACCATCTTAATTGTCATATTAAAAAAATAAGTTTGATATATTCATTAAATATGTTGCCAAAACTATTATTAATTATACATTTATTATTTTTGGGTTCAATAAAAAAATATATATATATTTTTTATTTTTTATAATTGAAAATTACATTAGTAATAGGATAAATATATATAAATTTTCGGGTTATTTTTTCTAAATAACCTGGAATGGTATATATTTAAATTTTACGGGTTATATATATATATATATAAATCTAAGATATAATATTTGTTTTTTAATAAATTTTCCTAGTTATTAATTGGATAAATTATTTATTAATATATTGTTCGGTATGCAACGGCTCTTTCCATTCTTTAAAAAAAAATTAAAAGAGGCAAAAGTGTGGCACGTATCGGTCACTGATTGGAGCGGCCCCCATCCAGCCCAGTCTTGGATCAGAGGGACGATGCCAGGACTTGCCTCCACGTCAGCAACCAGGACCAAGTCCTAACCCCATTACACATGCTTTTTTTTTCTGAATTAAAGATTAGATCGAGTTATTAGTCCGCTGTGACTGTTCCAACTAAAGGAATGACTGTCCCAACTAAAGGAACTTAACTGTCATGAAATGTTTCTTTTGTCATAGCTCGCTGAGACTTTAGCCCAACTTGGTTACTACAGCCCCACCAACACACTAGTAAATTAAGTCTAAGACCCACTGAATAAAACATTATGAGTCGGTTACTACCATCTTATAATACACCCATATAGTTGCGAACTTTACGTTCTCAGTGAGATTCGAACTCGTGATGTTCAAGTGGAATGCTTGATACTTAATCATTAGACCACCGTGTTGGTGGTCCATTACACATGCTCTTAAGGAGCAAGGAGAGAAGTTAAGAAGCATAACTTTTTTTTTAAGCAAAAAACTTTATTTTATTTTATATTATAATTAAGGTATATGAATCTAACAAAGGAAAATAGGAAGTACAATAAAAAGTACACAAAAAAAAAGGAGAATCAATCCTCAAATTTCTTGATCTCTGTAACAAGTAGCACGTGCTCCACACTATAACCCCTTCCTAACGTAATCCTCCTTTCATTTACAAACTCGTAAGTATCCAACTTTGGAAGATTTGGAAGGATTTAATAACTATAATTTTCGATTGATCAAAAAAAGAATTACCCAAAAATTATTGTAATTTCCCTCTCCATCCAAGAGCGCGTAGGAAATTAGCAATGAAAGCAACCACGCCGGCCACTGCCCACTCGGTGAGATCAATGGAGGCTAAAGACCGTACTGGCGAATTCTCTCGCGAGGGTGATGACCAACAAGGTAACCCCGCTAATACTTGGTCCATTCTTTTTAAAAACTAAATTATAATTTAAAAGTGTCATGTCAATTTTGTTTACATATAACCTCCATTAAACTACAATTATGACGTTAAAAAGAAGAGAATGTCATCACCGTATTTTATGAAATCACATGTTGATAAGGGGGATTTATCCTATAATATTTTCTCACTCTTCCTCTCCTTTATCCTCGCGAGTTAACAACTAAAAAACACAAGGGGGCAAAAAGTTCACTTTCCACTTATTTCCCTCCTCTTCGTCCTCTCCCTCTCCCCTTCTAATGCACATCCTCTCCGCTTGCTTGCCATGAAACTCCTGAACATAGCATTATGGTTACGGCAGATCCTTTTTTTTTTTGGGGGGGTTCTTTAATGGGCTTAATCAATCACCATTAAGACAATGCAACCAATATATATATACGTGTACTTAACAAATACTATCGGTGCATATATATCATTTAATAAGTTTAAATAAGCTCTCATATTATGGAAAATCCAGAGCAGACAACTTTTTACATGCCAAAATTAACAGCCACGCACACGGTTTCGATTTCGGACAAGGGAAATATGATCATAAGGAGAAAAGAAAGGGAGCTGTAATGTGGTATTGGTGGGGTTGAATAGGTTGGGAAAGTTTCTGAGGGGGGTCCACTACGATTATGGTTTTCTTCTGCGGCTGTTTGGCTGTTATTAATTTTGCTGATATATTCAACGGAACGGTTTGTCCTACTGGGAATGAGGGTGCTGTGTGAGACATGCTTTGCTCTCTCAATAAAATGCATGGGATGCGGAGCTTATCTAGGATGAGTTAAAAGAAAAGAAAAAAGCAAATATGCTTGGCTTGGCCACCAATAATTTTGCTCACAAGTGTACAGCTATACCCTTTTCTTTTTCTTTTTTTTGGGAGAAAAGAATATCATATATTATAACTCAACCAGGCGCTATGTAAGCAGCGTTGATACAAACATCCCGAGGATTGGATATCCCCATAGCATCAGCCAAAAGAGAAGAAATAACCTCAGCAGGAGGCGATTCAAAATACAAAATGTTCTGATCTATGATTGAGTTATTCCTAAATTTATCGGTTGCTAGGCGCGCTAGCCCATCAGCTACAAAGTTACCTTCTCTATAGATATATTGCATCTTAAAACCTATGAAGCGTCGTATGAGAGTCTCACAATCCAAATAAGAAGCATAAGAATCAGATTATCACAGGATTTAGCAAAAATAAGATCATATATTACCTGGGCATCCAATTCTACAATGAGGAATTGGAGGCCTATGTGGAGAGCCATGCGGAGGCTGCCCCTTAGAGCCCAAATTTCAGCACAGATGCTGTTTGATCCATCCCCCGGGATAGTTTCGGGGGACACCCCCCACTCCTGCATAGCCCGGACAACCTCTAGCCGAGCCATTTGTGTTAAGCTTCATCCAATTCTCAGGAGGGGGATGCCCTTTGCTTTAGAGTTCGACAAGGACATATTCACTATATATTTTGAGAAGTTATAATGTATTACCCAATCATATGATTTGTAAAACTCAATTGCAACTGATATGTATAAAAATAGCAATTATAGTAGGAGTATTGAAAATTTCTCTTTTCATCTTCATATGTGCCAATTGCTCATTAAATTTTATATCATGTGACTGTATAATATTCACTAAATATTTTCTCACACATTTTAATGTAAAATTTTCTTATTGGAAAAATCTACCTTGTCCCCTCCCTGTTACTTGTTACTTTTTATAGCAAAAGGCAAAAATGGTAAAACGTAGCTTTATTTGTTTATGAAGCTATATTATAGCTCATTTAACTTCACTTTACTTTTTCGTTAATTCAACAATATAATTATTACTTTTTTTATTTTTTTCTTTAATTTAATAATAAATTATCGTACATATTTTTTCTTACTCATTATTATAATTAATTTTTTGATACTAAATTCTCCTAACTTTTCATTACTTTTCTCTCAATTTAATAACACAATCATTACTTTTTTTTATCTTCTTCTTCAATTTAATAATAAGTTCTCTCACATATTTTTTTTAATCATTATTACAATTAATTTTTTAATAATAAATTCTCCTAACTACTTTCGTCTTCATTTATTGGAGTTAAGAGGAATTATATTCTTCTCCGTTACCAAACGCCACCTTAGACATGTATTTGTATTGTTCATTACCAAAAATACTCTAACTACCGACATGAATTAGTTCAAGTGGTTCCGCGCCAATTTCTCTTAAATAAAGTCTATGATTTTGAGTTTTCCAAATGTAAAAAATCCATTATTAGAAGATGTTTATCCCTTAGTGGACTAATTTGACTTAAACCTAAATTTGTCCAGGCCTATTGGTTTCTAGATATCAAGTGGCAACGGTAGAAAAAAAGAAAAAGCAAACTTGCAAACAATTTTTTTTACTTTTATATTTTACTTCTACAAAATAAAAATTGGAAAATGAGAAAAATAAAAGATTTGGAATAAATTTTACAAAATCATTTTTCGATGAGTGGGGTTGATTAAGTAAATGAACTTACTTAAATGACAAGATAATAAAAACAAATTAGCATAGGAGGACGAAGCTGTAAGCACTCAATTACATATTTTTGAGAAAACTGAAAGTAAACAAAGTTTGTATAGCCTTAATTTGGGACTAAAACTTATTTCTATTGATATATACTTTACAAAAAGATGAATATTACAAATGTGAACTTTTCACTTCTGAAAAGAATAAACTCATCGCTATCAAAGATTATAATATATATATATATATATATATAATTGAGCTTATAAAGATTAGAATCACTATCAAAAGAGGATATAGCGTAACAACGCACACCCTCACCTGATGACATAAATATCGCAGGTTCGATATCTAGCGGGACTACCCTTACCCTTTATTAATTATTTAGGATTTATTTTTTGTACTAGGTATTAGGCCTCCTTTGTAACCGAAAAAAAAATCATTTAAAATTCGACAGGTTAGAACATTCTGTTTCACCTAGGCATAGCATTGTCCTCATTGGGCGCAGCCCCACTAAGGCGTTAGTTGTAAGTAGAAAACAGCTTACATGAACTTTCTCAAATTCGTGTGAACTTACAATTTGAAGGCACATCAAAAAGCAATTGCCAACCAATTTTGCCTTACTTATTTTGTGGACATGATGATCTAAATATTCTCAACGTTAAAACCATATCTAATTTCTTTTGGGGCCGGTCTAGATATATCAATCTATGTCGAACCTATATCATTTAATAATATACTTCTACTGACAATCTCTTCACACCATTTAAACTCGAGATAAAGAGGGGAGGAACATACTCTCTTGCCATTTATCTTCTTCTTGAAATTCTATAAGAGCAGTTAGCGATGAATGCACCAAGTAACCTCACGAAGACAATAGAGGTTCCATATTTAACCGTTAATATATATATATATATACATATATAAAATTCATTCTCAAATTCCATGATCAATGAACTAAATAATTGATATTCTTAAAGAGAATGGAGATGTAGCATAGTAATAAATACCTTTTCTTGGACAGCAAAGGTTTTTGGATCGATTTTTAGCAGTAAAATTTTCAAACCCTATGATGTACCTTCCTCGTAACCCGAAGTTTATAAAAAAAAAAATTCTAAATTGCTCATGAGAGCTGCAAAATTAATTCTCCTCTCCGCCCTAGACTTCCATCTATCGGTTGTATTAAAACGCGTAGTACTTGATCGTGATTTCGCCATGCCAAAGGGCTCTAGCTACGTACCACCTATTCATTAGCCTAGATCGACAGAAAAGTCACCGTAAGGACGAGTTTTTTATTTTTCCCGGTAAGGGAACACCGTAAGGACGAGTTTACACTGCCATTTTTCAAACAATCTTTATTTCCAAACCATCAATTACTTTCTTAAATGGGAAAACCGATCTTCTTCAACGCGAAGCCGTCCTTTCCAACTATTCAAATATGGTTTGTCATGCCACATCCACCACGAACCCTCTTCTTTTTTTTTTTTTTATACCTAAAATAGAGGAGCTGGAATACAATAAATTCACAAAGTTAACAGCCGTGGAAAGTGTAGTACGAAAATTAAGACATAAAGTCGAACGGCGAAGAAGAGCTATGTCCACTTTCATGAAAAATAACTCTGAACCTACGTAAGTGTTTGGTCCGCCAAGTCTCCAGCACGAAAATCCCCACATATAGCCATCGAATAGAGGCCAGCAAGACACAAACCCTAAGGAAAATAGAGAGGACCGTAGGAAGAGGATGTGACAAGAATAGGGCTGGACTGGTCATCGATCCTAGAGTGACTCCTATACGCACTGGGGTGTTACACGTTTGGAGGGGAAGTAATAACCATTGGATCGTATTGGATGTAGACCTGGAACGTCACGAACCCAATCAATCTAACAGACTCAATTGTATCGGAATTCATCCTGCTAGGTCTATAGTACTAGGAGAGCACAGCTCCGTGTCCTTAACATTATACCATTTGTTGGCCGCATGGGTGGAGACGGATTGATGGGACTGCTTGGGGTCACAGCCTCCCAGCTCTGCAGGAGCTCCTTAATGGGCAATGTATGCCCACACGACTCTTCTTCTTCTTGCCATCGTCTTTTTGTTTTTTTTTTTTCTCTCTCTCTCTCTCTCTCTCTCTCTCTCTCTCTCTCTCTCTCTGTGTCTTATAACCTGAGAGGGCACCAACCCACCTATGTGTATTATATACTAGGACTCGATCCCGAGAGGCCACAAACCCACATATGTGTCTTCTATATTTCTTCAGGCTTTCCTCCATGGTGATATTGTTAGGATCTCTATATCCGGTCATTTTGTGTAATTTAATTTCTGTTAGACTTTGCCTCATTTGTCCACCAAAGAGAACTCCCTCGAAAATGGGAATATCCACGAGGACTCCTCAAATTGAGGTAGTATTATTCTACAATAAAATGGATTGAAGTGCATTTATCGTACATTCAAGTAAATTTTGCATTTTTTGATTTAAAAAAAAGTAAAATTTGCATTTTTAAGATAAGTTATTTAATCTCAAATAATTTTTTTTTGTACGTTTTACTTGAGTTATAAGTAAAATCACTTGAATTTTTTCATAAATACTTGCATGTAAATCTTTTTTGGGTATGTAACTTGATATCTCAAAACTCAATAGGTTTTCAATTAATCGAGTCGAATTGGATGGGCCCACTAAGGGATGAAAGTACTCTCAAAGCTTGGATTAAATGTACCATACTTACATGTGCTATACATTTGTTTTAATTAAATGTATTGTAGAATGTTCTCCCAAAATTGGGATTCACACCTCAAAGTTCAAACAGGCCAAATTTCCCAGAGAAATGGTAAACGGATTAAACGGATTCCCCAAAGAAGCCGGAATCTATGAGGATTCCTAGGAATTCTCATGGATTCCGATAAAATATAGTGAATCACAAACCATAAAAATGCTACATTCTCCTAAAAAAGTTACTAATAATTATCATAATACTCACATGTATTTTATTACTGTAGATGTTGTGTAAATTATCTCACATATATAGCAACACTTAGTGAAATCTGGTCCCTCGGGCATTGGTGGTGGTTTTAGATAATCGAAGGGCCATGTTATCTGCATTTTCTCTTCCCCTTCACGTATTATTGATTCCAACCATGTTGAAATGCTAACCATCAGGAGTACTCCAGCTTTCAACATCAAATACTAATCTCTTGGACTCCTCCTTCATCGTTGAATCAGATTGCTAAAATGTTATCTCTTGGATCAACAAGTTTGGTCGTTCTCCATAGAAGTATCAGATCAATTTGTCACTTTGTTCAGAATCGATGCCAGCACTCTTTGAGAAAATTGAATGGTTTTGCGGCCTGGATCGTTAAGTCAAGTGTTAGTAGTGTATCTGATTTTATTGTTCAGATGTGATCTATCTACTTGTAATCCTCGGACCCTTGCGTCTTCTCTATAGTTCTTCCTTTTCACGTATTCCGGTGTTGTGTTTTGCTGGTGACTTGCATTTTCTAAGATGGTAATCTCGATCATTGTCTCTTTTATTGGATCTTTTTTTTTTTGTGAGACCTTCTTTGTCTTATTAATGACAGATTTTATGAGTAATCAAATAAAAATAGCGACACTAAGGTGCGTTTGTTTCAATTTAATTAAATAAGTACTTAAAAGTTAGTTACAAGTTAGTTATAAGGAAAAGTTAATGGAAGAAATAAGAAAAGATGAGAGATGAAAGTACAAAATCACTTAATGAAATAAGTAGAAAATTTTGACTTAATGAAATAAATTATTTTTCACTTATTAGTGTTCTTTACTCATTACAAATTTTTTTTCATCATTATCATTCCTCCTCACTTTCTGTGCATTTCTTCCTTTAACTAATTAAGTGCTTAATTTTTAAACGCTTAGGCTGCGTTTAATTTATTAGTGTGATTTTAAAATCATGATTTTGATTTTGATTGTGGAAAAAGACAAATGAGATGGTATTATAAATTTGACTTGGGAAACGTGTATTTTTGTTGTGTAGTGTGTTGAGTTAAAATCAAAATCATGATTCTAAAATCACACTAACTTTTCAAACGCAGCCTTAATTTCTGAAACACCACCTTAAGTAAACATTTTCAATGGCCATAGCTAGCCTAAGTCAACCTTGAAATTAAAAGTGCAAGATCATACAATCTCGTTTATCCTAAGATAAGATTTTTTCCTTAACTAATTAAGCACTTAATTTCTCAAACACCACCTAAATGAACATTTTCGATGCCCATAGCTAGCCTATGTCAACCTTGAAATGAATGTGCAAGATTGTACAATCTCGTTTATCCTAAGATAAGATTTTGGGAGGATAGGTGGGCGGCATGGGAGTCCCCATCGCGGTCTCTCTCTCTCTCTTCCCCCCTTTCTCCTCAGTAATTTCGAAGGAGAGAGACACTGGGGTAGACAGGTGATGGAGGCTCCTCCGTTAACCACTTGGGGGTGGGTTGCCAGCGGTCCCCTTAGTCCCCATCTGATTAATTTTTCTTTTCTCTAATTTTAATTTTTATTAATTTTTTATTTGTTTTTTTGTACTTTGAAATTATAAATAGTATTTAAAAGTGCCACCTCATAATATTGTACACATGGCGTCCTCGAAGTTGTTATTTCAGCAAAAAACAGGGACGATGAATATCCTAGTTTAAAAGGAGAGGTATTGATGGTATTTTACAAATGTATAGGGTGTGTTAGTAGGTTTTTTTAAATAGTTATCAACAAAAAGAATAAAAATAAAAATAAAAATTGATTGCATATATGGAAATCCCCAAAAGAATTAGATGGATCGATTGAAATTTCAAATTGAATTAAAAAATTTATGATTTATGGCGTGACATTTAGGATGTGTTTATTTTTTAAAATTTGTTTAACTTCACTCAACTCCACTCCATTTATCTTTAATTCAACATTACAATCATTATTTTTTTTATTTTTTAAATTTTTTAACCATTCAATTCAATTTTTAATATTAAATTCTATCAACTATTCATTACTTTTTTATAATTTAACAATACAATCATTATTTTCTCTCAATTATTTATTATTTTTTCACACTTTTCTCGTAATTCAACAATATAATCATTACAAATAAATTAAAATCAAAACTCAACTCAACTCAACTCAAAATCCAAACGCACTCTTATTCTTTTAAATGCCCCGGACAATTACTTTTCATCTGTGAATGACACGAAGTCCTAGAAATTCCCATCGTTGTAACTCAGCAAGCTTTGTCTGGGCGGCTCCATGAGAGATATGTTGGGCAACAGAGCCAATACAACCTCTACATATGTTGATGGGGACATTATACAATGTGGTGCACGTGTCGAATGAATTTGGACATGCTTGTGTTCATGTATCGAACATTTTTTGTTCCCTTTTTGTCTCTTTCCAATTTTAGCGATGCATTAGATTTTAAAGTTAAAGTAATTTTAATTTTAATTGTGAAAAATGATAAATGATATTAAAGTTAAAGTTAAAATTTTTGTGATTTTAACTGCGAAACCAAACGGAACATGTGTTTGCTAGAAATGTCTTTCAGAGAGTTCTTAACAGTTAATATCGCACATGAAACATGCCCAATGCCCTAGTAAATAATATCCAGGACAGATGGTTCGCGAGTTGGCCGGTGGGGCACAAGGCCAGTATGACCGTACAGGGTCCAAGTTAGGATCAAATTATATATACACACGTAATATCCCATGTCACCATCAGGGGATCAAACTCTCTATCTTAGGCAAGAAGAGAGCAAGATATGTAGTCGTGATTAAAATATTTGATATGGCATCAAAGATGGTGTATAGGACTATCTATGCTCGATTATTAACTAATTAAAATCTTTATTTTATTATATTAGACCTATAAAATTTCTTTTACCTCGAAAAAAAAAAGATTAGAAATTATGGATGTTGGAAACACTGTATACAGCCTTCCAAGAGAAGCCCATCACTTTCCTCAATTGGCAGCACAAGAAGAGAGGGACCATCAACCATGTGGCGATGGATTCCTGACGAGTAGCCTTCGATCCCCATCCACCCTTGCTCTTTGATTGAGGCAGTTTTATTGTCTTATCAATTGGTATGTGATCATGGTTTATATCTAAAGGCACGGACGTAATTAATATATGCATATATGGATATATTTTGCTTTTCATATTTCTTCACAATCGTTATATACGAAATAGTTTGATACTCATTTAGATACTTTCATTCTAATGTGTTGATGAATGAAGGTTTTATATTAGCCTTTGATCCGATAAATTTGCTTAATGAGGATAAAATTGAACTTCATGCAATATGGCTACGTACTTCCGGTCACATGGTTGGGGAAGGATTTAAAGGGGCGGGGGAGGATAGGAAGGGATTTAAAATCCCTTCGTTAATAAATATCCAATCAAGTGGTAGAACATGTTAAGGTATAGGATTGGAATATAAAATGGAGAAAATCATGATGCCCTAAATTATATTTTTTAAAAAACTTTGCATAACAAAAAATTCAAAATTTAAAAATTGAAGGGAAAATTAGAAAATAGAATGAAGTACCAAGATGGGAGAGGCGGCAGTGGCGGCCTAACGCCGACGACCGCCATCCTGGCAAGGTGCCACCAACATCAAGGTTTGCCGACGACCTTGACTGGACGATGGTGGTTAGCGCCAGACCTCCCCTACCCCCAGAATCATCCTCCATCTCCTATCCTTGAAGAGAGAGAGAGAGAGAGTGAAGGGGGCGGTGGTGACTCGACACCTGCTACCACCACCCAAATCAAGGTTGTTGGTTGTTAATTGGTGGAATTGGAAGCTCAGAAGCTTAATTCTTTCATTATTCATATCATGTACATATACTGCCGGTGTACAAATAAAAGAGGAAATCTAATATTATCTAATATCTATTGCCTAATTTATGAATAACTAATAAGGCTAATATATGACACAAATATCCCGCTAATCTTGGTAATATAGATATATTCTGTAATACTCCCCCTCAAGTTGGAGCATGAGGATCACGAATGCCCAACTTGCCCAAGAGAAAGCGAAATCGATCTCGCCCTAAAGCCTTCGTAAAGATATCTGCAAGTTGCAGCCTTGTCGGAACATGTGAAGTCTTAATTACACGAGATCGAATGTGTTCACGAACGAAGTGGCAATCTATCTCTATATGTTTCGTCCGCTCATGAAACACCGGGTTAGCTGCAATATGTAGAGCAGCTTGATTGTCACAGAACAACCGAGTAGGTTCACTATAATCTATCCCAAGGGAACAAAGCAAACTTCGGAGCCATAGGACTTCACTGACTGCTCCTGCCATGGCTCGATATTCCGCTTCAGCTGAAGAGCGAGACACCGTATGTTGCTTCTTGGTCTTCCA
Organism: Punica granatum; assembly: GCF_007655135.1. Taxonomy (NCBI): domain Eukaryota; kingdom Viridiplantae; phylum Streptophyta; class Magnoliopsida; order Myrtales; family Lythraceae; genus Punica; species Punica granatum. The sequence goes on from NC_045130.1 coordinate 7,730,718, forward strand.
GGAGATGGGACACCCTCCTAATGTAATAAAATATCCCGTGGTCGAACGACGCGTCATAGGACAGCTGGCCCAATCCGAATTGCAATAGACTTCAAGTTCCAATGACCTTGGCCGTAGAAAAATTCCCTGTCCTGGAGACTGTTTTAAATACCGAAGTACCCGCATCGCGGCATCCCAGTGTTCCTGACGTGGCTCCTGCATAAACTGAGACAATATATGCACAGGATAGCTAAGTTCCGGTCGCGTAATCGTTAGATAAATCAGACGACCAACTAATCGTCTATACTGGCTAGGATTACTGATAGGAGCCCCCGAGTCTGATGAAAGCTGATGATGTTGCTCCATTGGAAAAGAAGATGGTCGTGCGCCAAGCATCCCGCACTCCGTGAGTATGTCGAGCACATACTTCCTTTGATTGAGAAAAAGACCAGATTCCATCCTGCTTACTTCAATTCCGAGAAAATATCATACTGGTCCTAGATCCTTGATGCGAAAGCACTTATCAAGATACCGCTTGAAGCATGTGCACTGCTCATGATTATTGCCCATTACAAGAATGTCATCGACATATACCAAGGCCGCAAGAAAAATATCACCACGATTAAAAACGAAGAGCGAATGATCTGCTCCAGATTGCCGAAATCCATAATGCCGCATAGACTCTGCAAGTTTAGCGTACCAATTGCGCGAAGCCTGCTTCAACCCATAGAGTGATTTCCGGAGTCGACAAACCACTCCCTGCCTTTGAGAAGAATATCCAGGTGGCAATCGCATATAAACTTCTTCGTCAAGATCTCCATGCAAAAATGCATTATTGCCACTGCCACAGCTAATAGACATCTGACAGTGACCAACTTTGCCACGGGTGCGAAAGTCTCATTGAAATCCACTCCTTCAACCTGAGTGAATCCTTTTGCAACAAGTCGTGCCTTGTATCTCTCTATACTCCCATCGGCTCGACGTTTAATCTTGTACACCCATTTGCAGGCAATTGGTCGCTTCCCTGGAGGTAAATCCTCAACGGTCCATGTCCCATTGGACTCTAGCGCATTGATTTCTTCTGCCATAGCCTGTCTCCATCGAGGATTAGCCACTGCATCCTGATAGGACGTAGGTTCTACCTCCGAGTCCAAAGCACTCACATATGCCAGATATCGGTTAGATGTACCAGAATAAGATAAATATTGCTGAAGAGAATGAACCATACCTGAGGATTTCGATGGAGTAGATGAGCTGGAGAGGGGGGTGTGTAAGGCAGTGTGAATACGGACTTCAAAATCTTTCAGATACTTGGGTACAGACTTAACCCTATCAGATCGTCGCAACGTTGATTCCGCTACCTCCACTTCCTCTGTCGATGGTACATCGTTCATTCCATCTGCAAGAATGACATGTTCCAATTCATCACTTTCTTCATTCTCATTACCGATTGGGCCTAAAGAGTTCGTAAGCCCATTTTCTCCTTCTCTTTCAGCTGAAACCCTACATCTCGACTCCCCCTGACTCCTTATCTGATGAACATCTTTCTCAGCGTCAATAAAGAAATTAATCCGACCCGTATCTTCCTTGCCCGCATCAGCTGTCTGTAAAAAAGGAAACTCCCTTTCGCAAAATCGAACATCTCGAGTCACGAATATCTCGTTCTTCTCGAGATCATAAACTCTCCAACCCTTCTTGCCGTATGGATAACCGACAAATATGCAACGACGAGAACGAGGTTTGAACTTATCCTTGTCTCTCGGTCTGTCGTGAGCATAGCACAAGCATCCAAATATCCTTACGTTAGAATAATTCGGTGGCCTTCCAAACAGAACTTCATATGGGCTCTTACCTTCCAAAAGTGATGTGGGGGTCACATTAATCAGATGCGCCGCCGTGGTGACACATTCTCCCCAGAATGCGGTCGGTAGTCCTGCTTGGAAAAGAAGTGAACGCGCAACATTTAATATGTGCCTATGCTTTCGCTCGACACGTCCATTTTGTTGAGGCGTGTCTGTGCCAGGATGTTTGATGAATGATACCTTTGATGGAAAAATAATTCTGCAAATCCCGCGAAATAAACTCCTTCCCATTGTCACTTCGCACTATTTTCACAGTGCGATCAAACTGATTCTTCACCAATTTGCAGAAATTAATTAGATGACGTTGTGTCTCTGATTTTTCCCGCAATAGATACAACCAAATTGCACGACTATAATCATCCACAATTGTCAAAAAATAACGAGCTCCAGAGATAGATGCCCCCTTATATGGTCCCCACAAATCACAATGAATTAATTGAAATGGAAATGCAGCTTTATTCAAGCTTAAGTCAAAACTTGACCGAGTCTGTTTTGCTCGAAGACAAATATCACACTCCTTATTTGTAGCTGCAGTTGATTCTAAATTGATACCAGTAAGTTTGATTCGTCGTGATGGATGCCCAAGTCGCATGTGCCACAAATCACCCGTCTCATCACGGGCGACCCGATTAGCCTGCTCCCTGATGCCCCCACGCCGAAGATAATACACACCCCCTTGAAGCTCACCCACTCCAATCGTCCTCCTCGTGATACGGTCCTGTATAAGACAATAATCGGTGTAAAATATTACACAACAATCCAAGTCTCCAGACAGTTGAGATGCAGAAATAAGATTGCAATTGAATTCTGGAACCAATAGAACGTTCGAGAGGACGAGAGGGCCTATATGTATGCGACCAATCCTGGAAGCATCAGAATTTCCTCCATTCGGTATATGGATCTTCGGTCTCTTGGTGAGTATTCGCGATTCAACAAATAAATCTGCACATCCTGTCATATGTCTAGAGACTCCACTATCAATTATCCAATCATGCCCAAAATTCACTGGAATAAAATTTTTACCAGTATGAGGTTGCACATTATCATCATCGGGCCCGAGAAAATCAAGTAATTTCTGGAAGGCTGAATTTGAAAGACGAGAAAGCTTGTTCAAACCGCTGCTACTGGGCTGACCAATCTGAGACTGGTGGGCCGACAGGCCAGCGAATTGATTCGGGCCCAGGTGTGAATGCCCTAATTGGGCCTGATGGGCCTGCAACCCAGAGAATTGATTTGGACCCAGACCTGCTCCGCGTTTCTGCCCCTGATGGGCCTGCGGCCCAACGAACTGATTCGGGCCCAGACCGGCCCCACGCTGTTGCCCGCCCATTCCTCCTGCCGCTCCTCCTGTCTTCCTCCCTTGAGTCGAAAACCCTAATTTTCCTCCTCCTGCCGCTCCCTTCGATTCCCAGTTCGTCGGATAACCATGCAGCAGCCAACAAGCGTTCTTGATATGGCCCGGCCGACCGCAATGGTAGCAAGTCTTGGCCGTGGTCGTTGCTCCTTTGCCTCCTCCCTGTCCTCCGTAAGTCGAATTGTCGCCTCCCTGCATCTCCAATTTCTTTTCTCCCATTCTGCCCAGAAATGCCGCTCCATCCGGTGCGGTGTTTTCGTGCGATAAGGCCACCAAATTTTGCCTTTCTTCATGCAGGATCATCGCTAGCACCTTATTGAGGGAGTGGGCAGGCTCATGGCTAAGGATATTCGACCTCACCGTGCTGAATTCCGAGCCTAGACCCATCAAAAATTGATGGGTCTTCTCCCGTTCCTTCTGTGCCGTGTACACCCTGAACGCCGAGCACGAGCACATCGGTGTCTCCAGGTAATTTTCCAGCTCGTCCCAAAGGGTTTTCAGTCGAGAATAATATCTCGAAACTGTCATCCCTTCCTGTTTCGAACTCCCTATTTCAGCCTTTAACTGATAAACCCTTGTATCATTTCCTTGCGAGTATCTTTCCCGCAAATCTTCCCACAAATCTTGTGCTACCGTAGCACAGGCCACACTGGACTGAAGCTCAGGATCCAGTGTGTTGAAAATCCACGATATCACCAGCGCATTGCACATGTCCCATCGTGCACGATTAGGGTCGCCTTCTGGTGGTTTTTGCACTGACCCATCCACCATGCCAACCTTGTTCTTCGCGATCAAGGCCGTTTTCATGGCTCTCGACCATGTCAGGTAATTCGAGCCATTTAACTTGCAGTTGATTAAACTTACCCCGGTATAATCTGACGGGTTGACTGTGTAAACAGATGATTGATCAACCCCGACAGCCACAATGCTGCCATTCTTTGACGATTCTTCATTCTTCTCCATTCCTGCCAACACTCAGATAACAACAATGGCTTTATGCAAGGTATAATCCGAAACCAGCCCCACACTGCTCTGATAACATGTTAATTGGTGGAATTGGAAGCTCAGAAGCTTAATTCTTTCATTATTCATATCATGTACATATACTGCCGGTGTACAAATAAAAGAGGAAATCTAATATTATCTAATATCTATTGCCTAATATATGAATAACTAATAAGGCTAATATATGACACAAATATCCCGCTAATCTTGGTAATATAGATATATTCTGTAATATTGGTGGTTAGAAAGGTCAACGACGAACTTGCTTGTGGCTACGGTGGCTGGCATTGAACCGTCACCGCCCCCTTCCCTCTCCTCCTCTCTTTGTCTCTCTTCGATGAGAGGAGAAGAGGGATGACTCTAGGGTGGAGGAGGCCCGACGCCGACCACCATCGAACTCTAAGATTGTTGTTTAACATTCTAGAGAGGTGATAGCCTAGGTCGCGGACATTAGGCTACGATTGCCCCCTCTCCATTTTTCTTCTATTCAGTGGCTTATTTCGGAAATATGAGAGACAAAATCGGGGACGATGATAATCTTTCCCATCAAATATTATCCTAATGCGCTCTAAACCCGCCCGTGACTAGTATTAATTCCTTAATAAATATATCAGGCCTAGTCCCGATCCTATATCATATCCCGACACCACCCAACATGAGTTTATGATTTCAGAAATTCCATGATTTCTTTTGTCCGGCCTTCCAAACATGGCAGTATGTGTTTTCTTTTGAAGAAATCACATTACATAATAGAGTGAGCATATAATATATGGCACATTTCTCAGTTCAACTTTGATGTATTTGTTCATACAATATATATATATATATATATATATATATGTGTGATTTGCAAATTATGTTAGATTTGGAAATTATAAGGTATGAGGTGTTTCTAGCAGGTTTTGTATCCCTGCATTATTGAAATTTTTCTAAATAAAAAGATCAATTTGCGATTGAGTCATACGTACTGGTTTGTTAACTTTTTATTTTATTACGAATGAAGTTCATGGATCTAGTATTATGAAATAGAAATTGTTATAGTTAATAAAGGGATATAGGTAATCCTATCACGAGAATCGGATCTAAATTTTTTCAATTATTAGGCGGTAATGTGCGTCATTACGCAACACTCTCTTTCCTTTGGTTTGTTATATTGGATTACTTTTCTTTCATTTTTACCATGTGACGCACACTAAGTTGCCTTTGGACTTTGGACTCTCTTTAGATTTTTTTCCATATTTGGTCACGAAGTCCCTTTCATATATGATCTTTCTTAAATATTTTATTCTTCGCTTAGCCACAAAAAAAAATTATTCTTCCTTAAATGTTCCATTATAAATTTTCTTTTTCCATGTGCATTCCTTACGTTCATTTTACTTGATTATTTAAGACTTGTCGAAATTTCAGATTTAAAAAAAGAAAATCTTTTTGTAGATAATAATGCAAAGGCAACATGAGGGGCAAATTGTCCGGAAGCAAATCTAAGGATTGTCAATGAAGAAAGAAGAATATTATATGCAAAGCTTTAAAGAAAATTTCCGAAAATAATACTCTAAAAGAAAAAACAAAAGGACCCATGCCATCCCATCAGGAGGGAAAAATAGTAAGGATCAAATCGTAAAAGTGAACAATATTAGAGAATATAATTAAAGGAAAGGGAAGTATATGCCTCACATGCATTGGAACCCACGTTACAAACAAAAAAGGATGAAAATGTACTTTAAGTATTTTCTAGATAAATGATATTCTTGCAGTCTTTGCGCCACCATCGGGGGAGGGTTAAGTAAAAATGGGATCAAAGTGGTACAGGCAAAAGTATCCTAATGACCTGTTAAGGATGTCTCTTGAATTATCTTTATTCACAAAAATACTGTGAAAAAAGAGATAATAGTTACCGGTTAACGTCAATCGCTAAATAGTGCAAATTAAGTAGAAGGGTTCAATTATTCAGCTAAAAAAACGAAGAAGGGTTCAAGATTCCTCTTGGTTTTATACTTCTGACGGGAAAAGATGACGATTGATTGTGTAAAACTCTTAGAATACACATGTGCGATATGCATGTGACTCTAGCTTGAGACGCGACCTTAAGAGGGCGGACCAATCTTAGCATGTTTGTGGAATATCGATAAAGAAATAATGATACTCTATTTTTAATTACAAAATCATTTGACCACATCATCGTATCTTTCGAGATTCCTCATTTCGTCCCAAAACCACCCTTGGGGTTCTTTCTGTGGGGACCTGCCTCTCGAACCGATACATCATGCTAGAAAGAACGATAATACATGGCTAGGTACACTGCTACTGAAATAGGTAAAACATGCTTATACCCCAATTGAGATTAGAAGCGAATTCTCGAACCAATACTTCATGCTTGAAAGAACGATATTAGGCACATTGCTAGTGAAACAGGTGAAACATGCTTATACCCAATTGAGATTACAAGCAAATAAAGAGCGTGAAAGTAAAAGTGAATAACTAGAATAAAGTAAAGAACCATATACTCTTCAAATCATTGGTGCATGAATCGGTCATTCGAACGCAAACTGAGATGGATTCAAATAATCAAGAAAACTGAGATGGATTCGAATAATCGAAAAGGCAGTACGGCCCCAGCAAAGAATTTTGCGCGGGCATCAACTTCAGCAATTGCCCGTGCTCTTTTCGAGAGTAAGCCATTCGGATTAATAGCTGTTAGACTATAATTACTATTCGGCAAACAAATGATGATGTCTCTGTTTCTCATTGCCTTTTATTTCTTCAATGACATGAAATAAAGAAGAAGCGATGTTGTATTGAAGAATGTGCTTGAGAAACAGGAAGCTTTGCTTTATTACTCTTACAAATTGGTTTTAGGTTGATTTGACTGACAATAATTTTCTTCCGCGAATTCAAAGGATGAGAACTCACACGAAGATGAAGAACTACATTTCCAACCTATTTCCAGATTTGTTTTTTACTTTTCATGTTTGTTTCCATACTTAGGTCTATTATAATATATTTTGTAGACCGTTTCTATTTTCAAATTTATTTTTTACCAATTTGATCTATTGTTCCCTATTTTTATGTGTTTCATGTTGTCTTTTTTCCTTTTTTGGTTTACCTTAATGGATTTTTTCAATTATGATATATTTATATATGTTTCCTAATGTATCGTTGATTTTTCTTTTCAATGTGCACTATAATATCCGAAAGTCCGAGGGCCCTGATTAATCCAGTCTGAGCTAGAGATAAATCTCTCCCGGTAAAAAATATTATATATTCACAATACTCGAATCTGGAACCTTACTTAAAGAGAATAAGTGTCGAACTGCTTCTGAACCAACCATTATTTGGTAGCTATTTTTTATTTTTCTTTTTATATGTTTCATGTACTTTTTTCTTTCCTTTATGAATACTTAGTAAAAAAGCTGAGGACAGCTCTAGTTCAGTATGTGGAGAGCTTACCAGCTTCAATCATCATACTTACTACTTGTCAAAATTGCGGATTATGGGTCATGGAATGATGGGTTACGGAGAGTTACCAAGCTCTTAGGCCATGTTTGGACGTCAGAATAGGAAATAAGAAGAGGAAAAGGTGGGAGTTTAATCCTAAGGATAATTTTAATCCTAATATTGTGTTTGGAGCAAATTAGGATATGTTAATTGGATATAGTCTTGAAATAACCAATATATCCCCATTTTTCCTTCTTTTTATTCTTGTTATAATTTCTAAACAAATTCAAGCTATAAACAATGAACAGCTATCCGACAGCATGGAATTCTTGAAGAAAGATGAAAACATAAGGGATTGAATTCTTTCTGACATATATAGCTTTTGGCCGGTGGGGGACTTGGTCCTTTTTTTGCCTCTCAACACATTAGCTATACTTGTATACCTAAGTATTAAAGAGTCCGATTCATACGTATATATCGTAACTAGATCTTTTGGCATGTGCGTCACATGGGACTTTTACTACGAATATAATTGAATTTATCTGAGTCAAACTTTACTATTTTTAGTTAAATTTCAAAAATTTTATGAACAACATTTCTTTTTCCTATAGTATATAATATCTAATAATTATATCCAAATATTTTAGGAAATTATGATTAATTAATAAATTACTATTATATTGAAGAAGGATAACAGTAGTGTAACTTTTTCAAAATTATCAATTTTCTAATTTGGTAAAAAATTAATAAACATAAGTTTTGATGATAATTTTATAATTATAATATTTAGCATAAGTTTTGAGGATATATTAAAGTTAAAATATTTCACGTTCAAATATATTTATGCATATATAAATTAAAATATTGACAAACTTTTAATTTATATGCATTTACTAATTTAATCCTATTTAATCCACATCGTATATATATTTACGATTATATCACTACCTATTACACTATATTCAAGTTTATAAATTATATAGATTAAAATATTTATAAATTATTAATTTATATGCATTTATTAATTTAATCCTATTTAATCCAAATTATATAAAGTTATACTTATTACATTGTATTCAAATTTATATATTATGTAGAATAGATCACAAACCATCAAAACAACCCGCGCTGCAAGAAATTCGGCTATTTCCGAGGGACGAACTCACAAGAAATTCAACAAACTCAATCTTTTTCGTTTTGACCTCAACTTTCGTTTGTATCGAGGAATCATATCATGACTTCTAACTTGAGTATATAAAGTAAAGGCGTGCAAGCTAGGCGGAAAAAATAGCCAAAGTGTTCTATAGATCAACCTAAATTTTTTATAGTCAAATGTACAACTTTCATTGTCGATATTATACAGCAGAATATCATACACACGTCATCGTTATGTTGCATACGATATTTTCAATCTGCTAATAGTAGACGCGTCAATTTTCAAAAATAGTCAGCGTATATCGACACCCACTCGTGCTGTGTCATGTCATTATTGTGGTATGTTTCATGCTGAAGGAAAGAGATGGATCGATTCCACACAGAGACAAAGAACAAGAATCACATGGAACCTCTGTTTAATCAAGTTCCTTAACCAGCTAGAAGTTATGAATTTAGCCGAAAAGAGAGAGAGAGGATCTTTATACAGGATGGCATGAGTTCTAGAAAGGAAAGAGGGAGTAACTGCTTGAGTTTTTTTTTTTCGGTGATTTAAAATTATCGAAGATATTGTTTTCGCAATTCCGAGAGATTGAGTATTAAAGGTTATTCGCCTTCCCAACATGTGCGCTTCCGAAACTCAAATTTATGTTCTTCTCCTTAATGGGGCTAGAGCTAGTTACCACTCAACTAACACTTAGTTAATTACTGCTTGAGATTTTATCCTATTGTTATAAGGAGATAATCCTTTAGATATCAAGCCAATTAGATAGATCATTTATTCCTTAGTTTAGTTGTGTTAATGAATTTATATATCAACCGGTTATTATTTCATGTAATTCCTTCAGTTATCAGTACAATCTATTCTCATGACTTTGACACGTAACCAACACATACTTTTGATATCTCAACTCTCCTGCTCAAGTTAGTTTTAAGTTTCTTCTTGATCCAAAGAAAAGCTGATGTCTATCCCAGTGGGATGTCATTCATATTTTAGTATATCCGTAATTAAGAGAATATATAATATAATATGGTGAGAAAGTATTTCTTGTACAATGACATGATGAAGTAACGGGATGTCACCGATTACTGAATGAATATTAGTGATTATAGTACGATCTGCTCTCAGTATGTCTGAATTGTTTTGGGTGCCACCCTTACATATAGTACCTTCATAAAACAAAGGAAGATAAATGTATCTATAGCGGCCATTTGGATGAATCGTCACTCTTGGCTGTCAAAGATGCAACATGATATGTAATGAAGATTCAGTGTAGTGATATAAGACTCTTCTACGAAACTAAGAAATTATAGGTAGGATTATAACAAACAAGTTTTTTACTATATTTTATTAGTTCTCTTTCTTTTATATATATATATATATTCTATTTTCTTCCAAGATCATTTGCCTCCTTTAGTAGCCAACTTACACTTTTCCTCCGAAATCCCCATCGTGGAAATGCACCCTTTCTCCCCCTCTCAATTTTCCTTCGTCTCCCTAACGGTCCCTTTAAAATATTCCTTCTAAACGTAGGCTTTTTTCCTCAAGCAAATCAATGAATATCATTGACAACAAAAACGAGTATAAGGTAAAATATTCAAGAAAAAGATTATAAGGAAAGAAAAATACATCAAATTCGTAGATATTACTACAAAAGAAAATATAGTGTGGCAGAAACACATTTAATAAACTCAATGTGGTCTTCTAATGTGGCCTTCTAAATGTAGGCTGGTGGTGGTAAGAGAGCTTACTCGTTACGCGTCACGTTACGAATTTCACTAATGTGGCCCAGTTCGAAATTTATTGGACTTTACTCAATGTACACCCAAATATGTATATGTATATGTATTTGTGGATGGCTTACTTAGACTACTGAGGAAAGAGATTAGTTTGGCAAAAAATTACAAGGAACTCTTTATCATGCGCAAGGACGGATTCAGGATTTTGAACAATGGGTCGGGGATCCTTGGGACAGCAAATAAGAAGGTAATTTTCCAAATTAGGAGGCAAAATATAAGTAATCCCATTAAAAAAGGATAGTTAATATTAATTTTTTTTAGAGAGTGAAAATTTTAGAAAAAGTGACTGTCTGTTTCAGCACTCTTGACAGTAATAGTTTATTCAGCTCAGAGCGATGGGATTCTAATCTGATTTCTACCATAGAGATTTAATAAGGGCTTATTTGGTTCGTGAATACAATTTTAAAATCACAATTTTAACCTAATTCTACTCATAATAAAACAAAATAACTCATACAAAGTCAAAGAGTGGGCCTATTTATATCATTTTTTCCACAATAAAACAAAATAATTTATACAAAGTCAAACGGTGGGTCCCATTTATACAACTCTTTTTCAAAATCAAAATTTAATTTTAAAATTCTACTATGAAACCAAACGCAGTATAAACATCTCCCATACTATAATCCTCATACATATCTAGGATAATGCATGGGCGTCATTTGTTTAATATATATATATATATATACACACACTAATGAGTTTCTCATGGATCATTTGCTTGTTTTGCGGACACTGTAACTTAATGTCAATTCACGAATTTGCTACATCCCTTGTCCCTTTGGTTTTGGGCACCACTCCTTAAATTTTGTAATACTGATTTGTCCTTTGTATATTGGGGGCTTTTTTATTTCATTAAAAATATTTGATTTATAGTAAAATGTAATAAAAATTATAATAGCTAATAATAAAGTATGAGTAATCTCACCACGAAAATTGAAGTTTCAACTTCTTAGTTGACAAGCGGACGACTATACTACATCCTCTTTCTCTCTTTATTCTTTTTAGATTTTGAGATAGCATAACCGTTTAACCTTTGAAATTGTACATTGCGCATTTGTTTGCTTCCATTTAATTAATTTCATGTGAATGGGCATTCTCTAAGCGTGAAAGAGAGTGTAAAAGAATAACAAATAAATAAATCATATCCAATAAGATTAACTTTTTAAATTAGACAGTTATGGTAGCTCAAAATCTCAAATTTTTCGCACTTATTTTTTAGGGACATGTGAGACAAGTTCTTGTAAGAATGTAATGTCTTTGGATAATTTTTCTAGTGAGAACGAGTTTAATTTAACCTATTACTCGATACTATCACTGTTCAGATCAGCTCGAACCACAAGGTATTTTTAACGAGTTTCAAACTCCTGCATCCTCCGTTTTGCTGCCGAGAGTCACGTCTAACTAATTTCTTTTTTGTTATTAAGGTCCATTTGGCAATAGAGTTAAATTTCGAAATTTAACTCTATTTCCATTGAAATAGGTAAAAGACAAACACGTATGTTGGTGAAAAAGTATTTATATATATATATATTTAAATGATGTTGTAATAATGAGGTTGAGGAAGAAAATAAAAAAGTAATTATTGTGTTGTTGAATTGTGAAAAAAGTAATGAATAGTTGAGATAATTTAGTATTAAAAATTGAATTAAATGGTAGTTAAGATAAAAAAAATTTAAAGAAAAATGAAAAAAATAATGACTGTGTCGTTAAATTGAAGAAAAAATAAAATGGAATGTAGTGAAATGGAGTGGAAAATCTTTCCTCTAAAGCCAAACGGACCCAGTCTTCAAGCATGGCAAAAGAAACATCAGCAATAGTAACGCTCTCGTGTTTAACGAGGGCGGCATTCCTTTTTCAAATCAAGTGCGCTGTAGTCCGTCATCCTAGCTGGTAATACATAGAATTCTCCTATAGGTGCACTCGACTGATCGCCTCCATCTCTTCGACACATTAAAGATCAAGATATCTAATCAATCAATGGAAAAGACAGGGTACAACGTTAATTATATAGATAGATTGAGCCATATCACTGGTTTAATCAAGTCTAAGTTCAAGGAAAATCATGAATGCGATTACTAAGATTAGAGCTGGTAGGTCCAACTTACTTTTCAAATATGCCCCGAGTCAAATTTTTCTCGTGTTGGAGCGCTGTCTCACTAAATCAACTACCAATCTGCTCAAACGAACACGCGACGTATGCGCTACAATGTTGTCAACTGGTTCCTCGAAGAATGTCAGGTTTCAAAAACCGATGTTAAACGAATCTTTCGTAGTTATTAACAGCCGATTGATCTTGACAAACGACCTAATGTGGAGTTCTAGATGCCCCCAGAATCGTTCCCGAGTAGATAAGATTGTTTGGCATCTCTCATAAGGACAGAATGTATGTTCTCGAGTCTAATCTTATCGCGTAAAATTTCTCAATTGGAACTACTCTGTAACACCTACCCTTGATAAGGATCTTATATCTCAAGGGTACTCAAAGGCCTCTGGTACCATACCATGATGATGCACAGTCTTCTAAAAATAGTGGTCAAACTCGGACATCGTCCAATCCATAAAGGGAGGTCCTAGTCGGGGTGTGTATGAGTATCGGGTATACTCAGAACCGGTTGGAACCTATCCTAACGGGTAGGGTCCGGGTAGCTCGTATTGAAAATAGGGTAGGTTCCGGATATTAAAATTAGGAATCTGTGAAAATTGGTTCCGGTTTCGGTTCCGGTTCCTACCTACAAGGTACCCGAAACCGGTTATTTATTAAAAAAAAGAAAAGAATAAAGTTACTATATCGTATAATGAATCAGAACAAAGACACTTTGTTGTGTGAGATCGTATTATGGATGTTCAATTTTGTCGATGGATTGATGAGATATATTATTATTTCATTATTGTGGATTAATCTAAATTTTATTGATATTCTATTCGGCGTGATTACTGATTATGTATGTGATATTTTTTATTTTATTTAGCGGGAGAAAAAAATTTACAGGTTCTAACAGGGTACCCGGAACTTGTAGTATAATACAGGTTCCGGTTTCATGATTCAATAGGGTAGGGTCCGGTTCCAAAATCATGAAACCTGTCCCTTACAGGGTAGGGTCCGGGTATTATGAAAAATACATGGTACCCAGAACCGATCACCCCTAGGTCCTAGTACCAAATATATATATATATATATAACATAAAAAAGTACAAATAATTTCATCACGAGCATCAAACTGAAATCTCTAAATTATCAAACGTAGATATATATCACTATACACCACATTTTTTATAAATTTATTAAGCGTGAACATACGCTGCTACACTAAAATCCCTTTTCTCACTAATTCAAGTAATTTAAATTAATAGTTGATTGCGATCCACCCGAATCATTTATGAACCCAATATTCCTTATGGACCTTCTAATATAGGATAACATTATTCGTATTAATTCGAACTGATAGGTGATCTTTATATATTATCTATCACTCCTTCACTCCCTTTCCTTTTTTTTTCCTCCCAAATATTATCGCTTATAAAGCAAATTGAGCATTTTCTGGCGATTTATTTTCTTTTTTTCCCTGGCCTCCTGAATTCTACACATCGCAATTTCCCACAGTTTGATAAGTTTTCGCTTTACTGGGCCTGCGAACGAGACGGCGTGAGATTATTCAAGACTACCGTAGGTGCTTTTCGGGCTTGATCCTAATTACTGGCCAGGCCCACTAGCTTTTCTAAAGTTATGGGCCAGATGAGCCCATTTTCCCGTTAAGAAGGTGCGCTTCATGGAGCCCATAATAGAAAGTATACAGAAACGAAGTGGGCTGATGAAATTCAATTCATGGGCTTTTTATTGCTTTGGAATTATCCCTCAATTAGTTGATCTTGTCGACTTAGGCGGGGCCCAACCCATTAGAGCAACAAGATTCTTTTGTATATTGTTCGAATTAATTTTCTGAGTTAGATATTTTTGTGTGTGCATATTATATAATAATTTAAAAATATACATGTTATTCTTTCTGCTTTTGTTGCTTTCAAGTTTCAATCTCAACCCCAGCCAGAGTGGATAAGAAACGTCCTGCTTCTCTCAATTTTGTTTTCAAATAAAGAAAAACTAATGATCCTCGATGGGGGTTAAATGCAATCATATTTATTCTCGACAAAAAATCAAGAAATTCTTGGTTCGAATTTCATTAATGAAATACGGTTTGAATCAAGATATTTTCGGTTCGATTTTTATTAGTAGGACTCCTTACACTTCCGGCTCTCCTATCTAGGTTTATAAGTATATCCATTGTAACAAAAAAGAAAACTAAAAATTCTTTCATTCCCCGATGGATAGTCTGTCTCATGTATATATATATTCATCATGTTTGAGAAGTATACTTTGTTATGAACAAAATATATATAAATATGTGTATTTGTTTTATGTATATAACTATGTATAATAAAATTTCCGAGTCAGTTATTTAATAAATAATGAATGATAATCTAAGTAGAATTTTGCGCGTAAATTAATTAATAAGAAGATCTGTTGTAAATTTCTTCGTTGGGTGAATATTTGTTGTAAATTTTAGTACTTTCTTTGTACTACATGTTATATACAAACCACAACTATACATTGTAAATACTCCTATATGCTCATCAAACATACTATTGTCCATATATGTGGTAAATTTGAAAATGATATATATTTATAAGAAACCTTGACATTCAAATTCATGCTGCATAACTCGTACCAAACGCTTTGCAAGATTTTCTTGTTCCTTTTCATTTGATGACGGAAATGCGTGATTTATTGGATTCGCCCCTTGATCATAAGAATTGGATCAAATCGATCTTGCCCAGGATTTTATTATAATATGCATATGGAAAAGACTCTAAAATATAGGAAAAGAAAAGTAAACGTAGTTTTCAGTCCGGAGAAGCTAAGGGGAAAATAAGAAATGTAATGCAAAATTTTCTTACTTATCTCAAAATTATTATAATGAAAAGATTTACTGTTAACAAATATTAAAGATCATGCTAAAAACATGAAAGTATTTTTCTTTATTGAGTTAACGCCATTTTTTTAACCTCATACCATTTCCATTGGCTTTCGCAAATCATATCGATCAATAGTATAATATATTTGACATTTTATATTTTTTTTCAGTGAGATTATGAATGTCTTTAACCTATTAACTAAGACTTGGCCTATTTGGGTGTCAATTTGATCTTAACTATGAAATGCTTTAATAAATTTCCAATTCGTGCACTACAAATAAAGTTCTTGACACGTAATTGCTTATATGTAATTGTCACTAGTCTTCCCTGCAATGTTTATGCTTCTAAAATGGGGGCAAATATCACAAACCTTATTAACTCTAAAGAAAATCAGTATCTAAATAACCAATTTTTTTTTTTTTTAGAATAGTGGGAAAAGTATACATTTTATCCTATAGGTTGTCATTTTTCTGCTTTTGTCCTTTTTCTATTTTCCTTATCATTTTTATCAATTACCTTACATTACTTTTCTATTTTGATCATTTCGTCAAGTTTTCCGTTAAATATGCTGAGTTGGATTACCTTAACTGCCAAGTCAGTGACACATCATCAATTTTCTATTTCATTTTCCTCCCATTGAACCAAACCGAGCAATCGAGGGTGTGAAATGAACCCAATTCAAAAATCTAGCTTCTTACAATTATCCTTCTATTCATTAAGATTTATCTCAATATATTCTTAGAAAAAATTAAAAAGGAAAAAGGAGAAAAAACAAAGAAGAATTATTTATGGAAGAAGCTGAAAAGCCATGCAGCTATATCTCTCCTTCTTCTTTTTGGTCGAGAATCTAACAAAGCATAAGCAATATCAAATTTTCCATTAGACGAACCAAAATCTGATTCAACCCAAAGGAGATAACTTCGACTAAGAGTAATAAGGACCAAAACACAACGCAACCACAATTCCCAAACACAAAGACCGAATTTAATTGGAGCGGGCAAAGGAGATAACCAATCCAACTGAAAGCAGCCAGAAGAAAAAATGGAGAGGCATGATGAAACGGTCTACTTCTTCCTCTGCCTTTTTTTTTTCCCCCTGAATGTGATGTGAAATTGAATTTTCTTATACGTATAAATTTTGAGAATTCTTTGCATTAGAGATGATGTACTTCCACAAATACATATAATTAATACATAGAACAGGATCTCCACAAAAAATTTTGCTTCGATCTGAGAAGAAGAGGAAGAAGAGATGTGGCGGCTGTTCATCTTATTTTTCTTCTTCCTTCGATTTTTTTTTTTTTTTTTACTTTGAAAAAGTGTAGGATGAGTGTTACCCGTTAAGAGTTTCACCAGTTTCGACTACTCGATTTGGTTCAAGGGGAGGAAACACATTGAAATAGAAAATTGATGATATTTCGCTGACATAGCATCCAAGGCAAACAAAGTCAGCATAGTTAATGAAAAAGTAGACGGAAGGACCAAAATGGAAAAGGAACATAAGGTAAAGGATGAAAACAATAAAAGAAATAAGAAAAGGATGAAAACATAAAAGTGATCAAATTTAAAGAACTAAAAGTATACTTTTTTTCCAGAATAATTAATGTAAAAATTGAACATTATCAACTTCTCTCTTCAGCTGTCCTCTCACGTCTCAAAATTTGGTTAGCACCAAAAAAGAAAGAGTTTCAAAATTCCCCTTCTCTCTCCAATCCCAAGCCTCTCTTTTCGCGTTCTTCTATCCCCATCTTCCTCTCAGACATAGCCACCACTTAATTTTATTTCAACAATTATAATTTAAACTAATTTTTAAAATATATACTTGAAAGTACAAATTCTCATAATAAATTTCGCTAAGTAATTTTATTGAAAAATGCTCGAAATGACAACCATGAACAAGCCATGGTGATTTGTATCGGTGAAATGGTTAGGTTCTTTTACCTCTACATAGGACGATTCAAATGGTTTGATGCCTAGTCCCCTCGAGCAAGTTCATAAAAGTGGTGCATATAAAACGTGTCAAGTTCATATTTATGTGTGTGTGTGTGTGCGCGCGCGCGCGCGCGCTTAGCATTTACATAGTTTAACATAGCGTTTGATAATAAAGTTAAGTTTGATTTAATTTGATTTGATAAGATTAAGAAAAAAGTAGTTGAAAAAAGTATGTGAGAGAATTTGAAAAAAAAAAGATTAAAAAGTAATAACTGTGTTGTTGAATTGAGAAAAAAAAGTGTTGAAATTGAGGAAAAGTGTTGAATAGTTGAGAGAATTTAATATTATAAAATTAATTGTAATAATATATAAGAAAAATATTGAGATTATTCGAAGAAAAAGATAAAAAAAATGATTGTGTTGTTGAATTGAGGGAAAAGTAAAATAAAATAAAGTTAAGTTAAATTAAATAAAATCAAACTTTGTTATCGAACATAGAATAACAGTCGCAAATCTCTTTGAAATTTAACTTTTAATGGAGTTTGAGGTTAGATTTTCATGCTGGACATATTAAAGAATAATCTATGTATATATAAAAAGTTTAATACAAGTGCATTAAATAGTGGTGTAATTGTAAATAAATACAATTAATTCAAATTAATAAAATAAATATAAAATAAATACATAATAAAATCAATATACAAGTTCTGAAAATATATGCATACATATATAAAATAAAGATATGTGTTAATTCACATGAACAAAATAAGAAATAAATATATATGTTATGAAAATATATATACATATATATACATGAAAATCTATTCTAGTAATTGTTTTTAATAATTACTAGTAGACAAGTGATCATGTAATTGTCTAGATATATAAAAATTCTATGTTTCTTAGTTTATTTAATTTTTCATATTACGGGAATGCAACTTTGCGCTTTATATAATTCTTCACATTTACCGTAATTAAAATTAAAAATTAATTAAATCTAGAAAAAAGAAGTTCACTTCTAGAGTTAACTATATTTTCATTTTTCAAATTCTTTTAAATCCTATTATGTTTCTATTCATATAATCATCATAAGATTTAAAAGAATTCACATGTTATATTTTTTACAACAGAAACATCCTCACACACGTGCAAGGTAAATATGATTTACGAATACTATGATAAAATAAATAATGGAAGGTTTACAAATTATTAAAAATACCTTCTTATTGTTATTATTTATTTACAAGTTTATTGTTCTTTGCTACATTCTGTATTATTTTCATGTATGGTTGAAAATAACTGTTCTAAATAGTCATATCTATTGTATAATTAAAAAAATGAAATGATAGAAGTGAAGAGAGGGACGTTAATTTTCTGGTGAAAAACACAGAGAGTAGGATACATCGTAGTCTGAAATAATTCGGAGTCAGTGTAAAGGGCAATTCATGGCGTAAATGCTGATGTTGACTCCACTGTGCATTCTTGTAACCCGGGCAACCCCCCCATACCAAAAAAAAAAAAAACATCAATCCAACACAACAAATATAGACAGAGAGAGAAGAGTGAGTCAGAGAGTCAGAAGAGACCATTAAATTCACTTTGATGATCACCGTTTGATTGCTTTGCTTTGGCTTCTGAAATTGATGACAGAATGATACGAACCCTAATGGCCTCCCCACATCCTGACAAAAATCTAACCTAAGTCCCCTCCCTATTTCAAAAAGCCTCCCTTATTAGATTTCCTGTGTTTGCTGTCCGTCTCTGTTTTAAACATGATGATAAGGACATTTCGACTAGGTTAGGATCTAACTTAAAATCCAAGTTTAATATTCGCTCAATTATATGCATGCGCGTAATTACTATGGTTGTACCCATTGAAAAAAAAAATTCATCACGGCTGTTTTTGTGTAACATAGCGACATAGCTAATCATCGATCAGAAACCACGAGGATGTTGCTCAATAAATAATTGAACTCACAGTGGGGGGACTTTATTTGTAATAATAAAGAGGTTTTAAATCCAGTGAAAGCATCTCGTGAACAGACCGAGTTGTATTGGAATGACATTAGACTCAATCAATAGGCTGAGAATACCGGCTATCTCACCAATTTCTCAGTGAGAATGAGCTTTACTGTGTAGATCTAGAATCTTGATTTGAGAGTTATCACTTATAAACGACGATCGGGATCCAAAATATAATGAGTCAATAACATCTTTCTCTTTCCCTTTTATGAGAGCACATAGGAGGTGTTCCACTCTATTTGATTGAAACTATTCTTATTTGGATGTCGGTTCGGCTTGAATCTGACCATGATGAGGTGCTTTTAATGAATTCAATAACATCCGTTGATTACGATAAATCTTATAAGAATAATATATTGGCTGAGATTTGTCTGGACGTTTTTTTATTTTGTGCACCAATTAATTAGGGCAAGGTTTTTTAATATTAGATTAGAAACCCGCCAAGCACACACTTTCACAGCCCGAGCTAGAGCTCTATCACATAGAGGGAGAAGTGTGCCTGTCCTCTTTGAAAATACTTTTGGTGATCACTAGCTAGTTTCCATTTTCCCAGAGTCCTACCCCGGCCGCGGTCACAGGGCCAAGCTATATAAATGCCATTAACGATAAATCCCATAATTTTTTTATGGTTAACTTGTTTCCCGAAATTAAAGTAGTCTTCCAATCACATATACATATGCTTGATGATTATCAAGGATAGCTACATGGACTGCCAACCAAGGTCGTCTGAAACTGTCCTACTGTTTTTCTCGCATGTCCATTTTCCTGAAATATCAGTCGGATGAGCCATTAGCAACTTCTTCCCTTTGAGTCTTCATGCTTTAATTGCCAAAACATGGGATAGAAAATACTCCGTGCCCTAGAAGAAAGCACTGCACAGGTTCAATTTTAACAGGACCTTCATATTTTCTCCGATAATATCAAGCAACTGTCCAGTGACTATTTAATTCTCCCCGTTCATCGATCTCTTAACCTATCCTTAGTTACCATAAATATACAAAGATGCTTTCCGAACTCGCGAGAATATAGTATAGAGCTCTCATGGTCTAATCTCCTCTCCTCTTAAATGAAAGGGACAAGAAATGTAAGGATTCACGAACTCTTAAGATATAAAAATATTTTATTTAGATTCTTCCTGCCCCAGGGGTACTATCAAAGCCATTAATTTACTCATTTGGTGTTGGTAAAATAAAAAATATTCTGATGTATGAAATAAAATATATGAAATGTGTGTATTATTGTATGTATCTGTTTGATCTGCTGCAGCTTGCTCTCATATAATGTAACAAGACAAGACTCCATGGTCTAGGCATAATCAACAGGTCCCATCATCTATCACCTCTTTCGAAAACTGTAGACCTCACAGATGTAATAGGAGCCATTAGCATCGTTTTGATCTCATTTGCACAAAAAAATGTCATGCTTTCTTGAGGACAGAGGTCTTCCCTAAAGCTTCCCTAACTCGTGCAATTTTTTATCGACTCGTTTACTGTTCAACAGGTAATGCATTTCCCGGGTAAGCTGTTGAACGAATCCCATATATTATTAGGCGAGATTATGCAGTATCACTTGACAGCATCATGTCAATGCTGACAAGTTTCCATAAGCATATAGGTAAGTCCTTACAGCATGTAAAACTTCCCGAGGGATGAAAATCTTGTCATCGACAGTTACATATGTTCAACACAAGTTTACAAAATAAAGAAGATGAAGAAGCAAAAGCTCGAAAACAGAGCAAGAGGATGTTACTCCTTTATTATTTGTCAAACTAAAAGGATTAAGAATATACATCTTTACTGGGGAAGATAAACAAAGATAAAGCCCATACACAAAGCTGCAACTAAGACAAAAAGTTATGGAGGTTAACATTACACCAAAAAGAACTTCACTGTATATATAAAATAAAACCAAATGGTATCAAGCTACCAATTTGAATAGGTCATTTACATTAGCGACTACAATCGGATCGCATGTAAAAATCGTGCCTCCAATGTTAGATCCGTCGCTTGTTATTTAGTACTTGTGATGACTAACCATGTCTCCTGTGTTAGATCTGTCGCGTGTTCTTTAGTATTTGCAACGACTATCGTCGATGAGGTTTAGTATATATGTGTAAAGGTCCTCACAAGGAAACCCTAAAGTTCTACAATGGAAGTTTGGGAAAGAGAAGATTCTTGAAGCCATCATGAGGAAACTCACACCCAATGATGGATTCTTGGAAGAGTTCAAAACATAAACAGACACTGACAAAACAAAACAACCTCAGATCTATGCATGAAATGAGTCTGATCTGAATGAAAAAAGTTGTAATGATGATGAAAACTTTCCTCCGCCTCTTCCAGTCAGAGAGGAGAGAGAAAGAGAGGGAGATTCATCAGAAGGGTCAAAGTCTATCTATCATCATTACTTCAATGATTCAATCTGTCTCATGCACACTAAGGCCCCTAATATTCCACTCAATTCTCCATGTGATAACAAATTATAGAACATCCCAAACATCAGGTCGGGTCGTAAAAGAGAACGAGATTTCTTGACAAGTACATCGAGAACTATTCTACGGGAGGAGTAAACTCACCTGAAGGAATTGAAGGTATTAAACGGAAGCAAATAATTGGGGGGAATGAAGCCTGGTCCGACGACAGCTTGCTATGATCTAGTGCACCTCTTGAGTGGATATCAGGATCATCAAGAGATTGATCATATATGAGATGGATCTGATTGGAGGTCGCCGATCGATCTAGCTAGCCACGGTCCTCGAGCCAGACAACATTCCCCTCAAAAGAAATGGCTTCCTCATACTCTAAACCCGTAGCAATAGAGATCAAAGAGAGGCTTCACAGAAGCAATTAGAGCTAGGTTTAAGAGAGAGAGAGAGAGAGGGAGGGAGAAATGGAGAGGAGATGATGGGGGTTTGTGTGGAAAATGAGAAGGGAAGGGATGGGAGATAAAAAGGGCAGGGAAAGAGAGATGGGGGTGGGTGAAAAGGACAAAAACCCCCAAAGGGGCAATAAAATTAGCTGACCACCTGACCCTACTCCCACCGTTTTGCTCTTTGGCCATTGTCACATATGGCCTCCCATTTCTTGCATTCAAATTTTGTGCCACAACGGATTCAAATAATATCGATCGGCATGATTAGGCTGACGGATCATTTCGTATGTTTACCATTATAGCTTAAAAGAATGCCGTTCGCGGTAGCTAAGCAGAAAACATGTCAAATCCATGTGTTGATGGTTATAAGTATATGTACATACGAACAACTGTTCAACGGCTCAAACTCAGCCCTTCCTCGATAATCAGCGATATGCTAATCAATGATCAATGTTCTACTAAACAAGTTTGTGAGCAGAGTCAACCATATACATGCATTGAATTTCCCAAGCATCGATCTTGAAATTATGGATAGGACCCTGACGCTATATTGTTGCAACCCATCACGATATGACTCCATGAGCTAAATCCTAACTATTCTGGGGAAAATCATCGTTAAGTCATCAATTTAATTTGTTAGACTTTGCCAAAAATAGACATTAATCGTGAGTTCAAAAATCTATCTATGATTAGGTAAATCATACGCAAATAATGGGGGAAGGGCAGGGGAGGAAGAGGGAAGGGGGGGAAAGGGATGACGATGTTGATGCAAGTGGGTTTTGGGACAGGGTGACAGTGATGAGACATTAGAGTGGTAAAAACCAACGACGAGTCAAAATTTTGGTGGAGCTACTCACCGACCCAGTTTTGGCTATACATTTGATATGGCCATATTCCTAGTCGCCCTTTGCTTCCAGAAATTAAATTCCTATTCGGATCAAGTTATTAAGCCTGTTAATTGATTATTGTAGTCATAGAGAAAGGGGTGTAATACAGTAGGTAACACCCTCACCTGATAACCTAGAGGTTTCAGGTTCGATTCTCATCAGTGGGACTACTCGTTTCCTTTTATTTAGATTTCCTTTATATTTCCTTATATTAGGGCATGAATCTCCTATTGTAACCGAAAACTCCGTCATAAATCCATCATAAATCGATGGAAAAATTCTTACGTGCTCTTTCTAACTTTCATAAAACTCTCTTAATTTGTCCTTTCAATTCAGAGATCTCACGTTTCGGCGACCCCATTAAGGGAAAATCCTAGATCCGGCCCCGACGGTTTGCTTGCGATTAACCGAGTCTAAAGAAACTAATAAGTTGAGGTCAAATTTAGTTTTCACAGGGATTTGCTCTTCAAAGTTTTATCTTTTTTGTTTCTGTTATGGGTATTTTTGGGTAATAACAATTGACTATGGGGGTAACCTTTTATTTACATGAAAAAGGGATCCCTCGTTCAGTGCAATTTTTATTTTCACTTCTTTTTCTACGCTTGCGGGGGATTCGAGAGATGACGACAGAAGGGACGACTGACATTTAGTCTAGGGAGAGTCAGCGTTCTGCCAAAAACAAAATTAATTAATTATTATCATACAAACGTATCGAATTTTAATATATTAATGAAAAATCTCAGCTGTTCTTGCTTTATTAGCACTCTGGCTTGAGAATTGAAGGGGAAATTTGTTAGCATATTCTCCTGGTGTTCAAAGCCCTAGCAAAGGTACATGGAAATTGATCTCCATGCTCCGATAGGTGAAAGTTACCGACTCCTAATTTTTAAATAGAGCTCGGGTTGGGTATTTACTTGCTGTATTTTCGAAGTAGAAATCAATATAAATCGGGCTGAATTGTAGAGTGTTTAATTGGGCTGGAGGTAGTACAGAACGGTAGCCTGCGCCGACTCGTTGTTGAAATGGATCTGAAAAATGGTTGAAGGATTTCTGGTTAGCAGAGATCCGTCCTGGTCCTTATATTGATAGTGGTATAGCATCATTCTGTGATTTCTAATTATCCGAGGAGTCAAAGAGTGTCAAAAGTTTGGTCTACATATTGTGGCCGGTAATGTTTTGGGCAGATTGGATGGCTCGAAGTTCATTAAATTGGCCGCTGAGAGTCTAGATTTATCATGGTTCACCAACAGTTTTGGGAGCACACTTCCTTTTAGTGATATCGTTACGGCTATCTTACCACATCTTTAAATAATTATTGTCTCTTGTAATGAGGCTTTCCCTGATTAGTCCACTAAAAAGAAAAATGAAAAGCATTGTTTATTGCATTTTGAATTTGTCATACCTATATATATTTGACCTCAAGATTCGTAAGATCAGCTGATTAATGACTATAATGTCAGAGATATCCTATGATTAGGATCAATAGAAAATTTTACAACTATAATGCCACGCTGAATATCTTTCTGGTATATAAATTCATAGAAGAATCCCAGCCCAATCAATATTAAGAAGTTATAGCACCTCATCGATAATTTAATTTGCAAACACTCAATTATTATCTACAATTTTATCTTCTAATTTTGCATGATTTGGAAACTTGATCATATATATTGTCAACTATGGATTAATTAATTCTTAACCCGAGTTAAGCTGAAGGGACTGCTGGACCATGCATAAAGTTGATTTCCTTACACATATATGGGAGACGCTTTTGACCTCACTTCCACAAGATTGAGGCAAAAGATTTATGAAAATTTTGAGTGAAAGCGATATCTCTTTGGCTCATATCGAAAACCATACTTTCTAATTCATGACGATTTACCTAACTTTGCCATCGCCATTGCTTTCTGTTGTTTTCACATTAATTTCTCATTTCCCACACGTAAATGTTGGCTATAATTTGTCTAGTCCGACGACTCATTATTTCCTTGCATGATTATAATTTCAACTGCCCCCACCCGATATCCGTTTTCGATATCTCAACCCTACGCCTAGGCTCGGGTAAGTAGTTGCCTCTCCTACTTTCCTTCACAGAGTCCTCGCTTAGACTCTAACAAGGTTAAGATTAGACCGTCATGGTATTTTAAAATTTCACATAGTATCATAGTACATGCTTTATACGCATGTGTTTTCCTCTTGTTTAATTAATTTTACGGGATAAACCTTGAAAACTAATTCAGTTCGCGCATGAATGGGGGTGTTAAGTAGTAAATAAAATAATGACTTAACATTCTTCTGCTAAGTTACTTATATACAATCCACCTAAGGATAAATGTCAATCACATGTTACCGCGGAGTACGGACTTGTAATTAGTCTCTCCGGCCGGGGAGTCCTTCGATCAACTTGAAATGCTCATAAAATCGATTTGATATATACCTGATCAGAAGATTAACAGCTGGCTATATAAGATAATTAATTACTATTAATTTAAGCCTTTTTTTCTTTAATAATATAAAGACCTAATAAAGCATTCAAAACGAATGCCAATAAAAATAAAATAAAATATGAATAATCCCGCAATCCTGCTAATAAGGCCAGAAGAAATTGTGGAAGAGTGGTTGAAAAGAGATAAAGGGGTAAGACCCCTTTCGGGGTCAAGCCTTTTGATTGAGGAGAGAAGATTGAAGATTCTCTCTTGGAACTAAACAACATTGAAAATCATACCAAACCTTGTGCTATTATTATAATCAACTTCAGGAAAAAAAAAAAAAGAGGCAATATTTTCCCACATTAGAAAATTATACTACCAACAAAAACATGCATACGGCGATACATTGAACTTCATTAATTATTTTCTTATAATTTTGTCGACAGCACCTGCGGATGCATTGCGATGCATTTGTTTTTATCATGATATATTTGGATTTCATTAATTTATGCATCTAATTACAAATCCGCAACGGTCGCTTAAAGCACTAATTTTATATAAACCCGCTTCGCATCCTCTGGATGTAGTATTATGGCATTTCTTTTACGATTTGATTGGAGCTTATGTACCTCGTTTACCTTATTTATTTATTTTTTCATTCAAGATCTAAGTAAATCTCTTGTTTCCAAAAAGCAAAATGCAAACGCAATTAAGGACTTTCGGCCTATCTCTAGTTGTAATACCATTTATAAATGCATCACAAATATTCTTGTAAATAGGACGAAGCATGTGTTGCCTAGTCTTATTAGCGAAAATCAATGTGCTTTTATAAAAGGTAAGAGAATTTCTGATAATATTTTGTTGGCTCATGAGATTGTCCATAACTATCATAGAAGTGGAATCTCTAATCATTGTGCTATAAAGATTGATCTTATGAAATTGGGGGTTCTTGATGGATATCCTAGAAACATTTGGCTTTCTTCCTTCGTACATCAATTGGATTAGAATTTGTGTCACATTGCCTTGGTATTTTTTTGCTGTGAATGGATCGCTTGCAGAATATTTCCATGGGGAGAAAGGAATCAGACAGGACGATTCACTGTCGCCTTATCTATTAATTATGGCAATGGAGCTCATCTCTCAGCTCCTGAACTCAGCTGTAGCTATCGGTGCTATAGGCTATCACACCAAGTGTAAAAGAGTAAAATTAACTCATTTATATTTTGCAGACGATTTATTTGTCTTCACTGATGCTTCAGAGAGATCTGTTTCAGCCATTATCGATATCTTAAGGAAATTTTATTTGTTTTCTGGGCTGAGGTCCAATCGTGAGAAGAAAAATATTTTTGTTGTGCTAGCATTTCTAAGGAGCACACCAATGATTTGTTGGATGTCTCTAATTTTAAGAAAGAGAGCTTGCTCGTGAGTTATCTTGGAATTCCTCTTGTATTTAGTAAAATGTCTGCGAGGGATTGCGAGTCTCTCACAGATATAATTATTGCTCGAATAAGGATTTGGTCAATTAAATCACTTTCTTACTTAGGAAGACTGTAGCTCATCAACTCCATTCTTTTTAGCATGGCCAATTGCTAGTGTTCGAGTTTTATTTTGCCTAAAAAGGTCATTAAAGTTGTGCAACAACAATGCATATCTTTTCTTTGGAAAGGAGTGGAAAATGCCTTACATGGGGCAAAGGTGAGTTGGTATGAACTCTGTATGCCTAAAAGTGATGGTGGCTTAGGTGTGAAAGAGTTGGAATTTTAGAACAAAATCTGTGCTCTTCAAAACCTTTAATTATTGTTAGTAAGTTCAGGTTCACTTTGGGTTGCCTGGGTGAAGGCCTATCTTATTAAAAACATGTTCATTTGGGGCCTAGATCCACAAAGTAACAGCTCTTGGAGCTGGAGAAAGTTACTAAAGCTGAGAGATTTAACCAAGCCTTTCATAAGTTACAAGGTTGGAGGTGGTCAGAATATTTCCTTTTGGTATGACATATGACTACCCGTTGATGCCTTGGTTGATGTTTGTGCTCGAAAATTCCAATGTTTCCCTTCCATCAGACCTGAAGAAAAAAAAAAAGCTATGCATCCTTCTACGTTCTAATTCTTGGTGCTGGCCACGAGTTTGTGATATCCAAGCTCGTGAACTCATTGAAAAAGCCCCACGTTTGATGGTATGGGCAAATTATGATACTCTCTTGTGGAACTCTAAGCCTTGGAGTAGCTTTGTCACTTCTCAAGTGTGGCAGGGCCTCAGACCCAAAAAACCGAAGGTACTTTTGCACAAACTCCTTTGATTCCCAGGTCATATATCATGCTCTTCCTTCATTTCTTGGCTTGCTACATTGGATAGATTGAGCACTAAATCAAGATTGGTAAATTGGGGAAATCTAACTTCTTCTCCTAGTTGTTGTGATCTATGTTCAGCTACTAGCTTGAAAGGGAGATTATTGGCTACCATCATCAAGAAATTGTTTTGGACTGCTTATGTCTACTATATTTGGCTCTATCCCAAAGAGAGTTGCCTCTATCCCGAAGCTCGATTCTAAGTTGAATTCTTATTGTTTTACCTCTTGTTTGAAATTGTCAGAGCTTGTATAAGCCTTTTTCCTTTTCCTTTTTGGTCTCAGTCTCTTTTTGTAAGCGGGGTTCTAATGAACTAATGTACAGTTTTGTGCATATGATGGAATGACAGATAACTGCTAATAAAAAAAAAAACTTTTGTTTTGATCAATCATACTTTCATTATCACTTTTTTAATGACCATTTGTTACCCGTTAACCAGTATACCCACCTATGAAAGATTTTAATGATAATCTAGACTATAATCAAGATAATACGTACTAAGCTAACAATTAACTATGCGTTTTTATTTACTTCATTTTTTTTTCCACATACTTCCTCAAGGAGGAAATGTTAAATGATACTCTAATCATACTCGAATGACGGAATTAGTATGCAGATAAAGTTGCCGTGACTGTGATAATACATTCTTGACTTATTGATGCCCAGTTCGAGTGCTCTATTACAGCAAAGGTCCAAAATCCCTATGTAATCCAAAGGATTAAGAAACGAGTCGAACTTCAAATTTTTCCTGTACTTTATATATAAGTAATTGCGAGCATCCCTTCTGATTTGTGTTTTGTCCATGTGATGAGTGAATCCTCGACCCTTCCAATATTGCTAGCTAGAAGCTAGTGAGGACAGATAATGTATAGACGAAACTGGGGATATGATGCAGCTACACATACTTTCAGTTAGAAACCAAAAAATTTTGAATTTGATTCATGCAGTGAGATTATATGTGCCTCAATATTTGACTTCCTAATTTCTTTATACTGGTACTTATAAAAAAAGTATTTCTTCATTTAAAATTCATCAACCTTCTTGTAACCAAAAAAGAAAAAAGAAAAAAAGAAAGAAGAAGAAGTGTGTAGGCTCATGCAATGCAAACATTGCACTAGCCCTTGCATTATATGATCGAGCTTTCTCCATAAGTAAACTTTAAAACATGCTTTGATATGACGAGCAATTTCATTGGGTCGACTTAGAAATTCACGTTTGACCAATTATAAAAAGTTTAAAGTAGTGATACACGGCCCGAAAATTATAAATTAAAGTTATATTCGATGTATTTTCAATGTGGAATTTTATTCATAAGAATCCTGTATTAATCTCCAACACTCTGCATCTTATGTTGGGTATTACATGGCTGTAACGTTGGGTACTGCGCTGCCTTAATTGAAGTATGCACCTTGAACATGATTCACTAGTTTAGAAGAATTTATTTACTTGCTTTGGTTTATAAATTTTCCATGCCGGGTTTTATGTATTCTTAATAATCCAGAATCGAACAAAACTTTGCATGTCGCCTTGGTTACTACAATATAGCCGGCCTCAAAGCATATATAGTCGGACATAGTTTATAATGACTTGTTTTAGTGGTTCCATCTAGCTTACCAATTATAATCAGTGCGGACAATCAATTGTTGTAGCTATGCCCTTAGACTTTGTAGGAGCTTACAGATAAATTGTCCCGAATTATGCTCGAAGAACCTTGGCACTCTATAATACTCTCCGAGCATGGCGGCACACTGCTGGTCAGGAATTTAACTTGAATTGCAGCAAGTGTATCGCCCAATATATATCATGAAGAAACATTCCAACGTAAATGGACCTCTTCAATTGGTTATAAACTGAAAAAGCTAGATGATGAATGAACTGCATTCCACAGATATAAACAAAGAAGAGGCAACCAATTTGGGCTTTTTTATTTGGGCTAGCGCCCAAATGAACCTCAGTTTTACAATAAAAAGATAAATGTTAGCCCCCCCCCCCCTGTCTCTGCTCGAAAAGTCGTTAAAAATAAAGCGTGATAAATTTTTGTTCTTATTTCCCCGGACCATCTGGTATTTGTAAGCCCACTGTATCCCAACTAACCTAGGTTTAAGTCAGATCGGTTCATTAAGGGAGTATAATTCTCTTATTTGTGAATTTTATCCATTCACATGATTCAAAGCCGATATCTTATTTAAAGAGAAGAGATCCTGAAGCACCTAACAAACGATATTCGAATTTTATCCGACTAATCATCAGGGCCTATCTAAACACCTAGCAAGTGTACAAGATTGGTAAATCGGATCTTGCAAGTGACTCGATTGAGAATATTCATCTGCATAGTTGTGTAAAAAATTCAATCATGTGTCTCTGGCAAGGTTTTTTGACCATACTACTAGTAGGCCGGCACTAGGAGGTTATGACATTTTACGACTAGATGGACTTGCAAGGCTACATAAGAACGAACTATGAGCATCCGAGCACCACCTCTGTGTCCGATGTTGCAGCTGATAGCTCTCTGGGCTCGCCAACAATTTCGAATTAGGGGTGGTCAAAGATACGGTTCCCTCCACCCTCAAACCATCAAAGCTCCCTAGATTTCAATGAATTGAGGGTGGAGGAGCCGCCCCCCCCCCCCCCCCCCCCCCCCCCCCAAACTAGCCAGCAACCCCCGGCCCAAGCTCACTAGCCCACAAACAATTTTTCTTTTTCATTTTTTCACAACGATAGCATGTAGGATTAAAGTGAACAAACGGCATAATGATGAGAATGATACTAGAAAAGCCGGGGGGGGGGGGGGGGGGACTCATAGGACAAATACGAAAATGTAGTAAGAAATTGATGAGTAAAAAGTAAATCTAGAACTCTTCTAATTCACTCGATATATTTTCTTTGAAATAGTAATTTCTAGAGCTTCTACGCGCACTGTATCTCAGCTTTTCAAGAGTAGAACAGGAGAGGTCCGGTCAACATCCACGTAATGTGTACTATTATGAAAGTCACATCTGTCGCCTCTTCGATGGATGGATGGAGGGATAGTTGCATGTAATTAATCGTCACAAAGTTTCTTTTCTACTCATGTACGTAGAATTTGCACAGAAAGGTAAATTCACAATGATAACGATTCCTCCTTGCAAGAAAATACCCTGTTTAATTTCATTGATTCAAACAATTTAGTATTTTTTTTATTAAAGAATGTCTCAAAATCGAATTTTATAAACGAAAAAATTCATAATTTTGAGGATTTTACTCCAACGTGAGCTGACTCGACTTGCAAGAAAATACGATGCACCATGAATTAATTTGAGCGTTTGGTAATTATTCTCCTTATTAAAGTTTCTGATTTGAGTATTATAAATGAAAAAAATTTAAAATTTAAAATTTTATTCTCAAATAGATTAACCCTACTCCAACTAACTTAGTTGACGTCCATCAGACAATACGCACATAAAAAAAAATGCCATGCAAAATGTACGGAAGCAGTAATATGAATCACCCATAAGTAAATCGCAAATCTCAAAATGATGCTTTTTATCAAGAGAGAATATAGCGCAGTAATGTATCTCTCGTTTGGTGATTAAGAGGTCATAAGTTTGATATTTAGTGGGACTATTCGTATTCTTTTATTAGATACTTATAATTTCTATTTCAATATATTAAGTTCACGAATCTCTCTTATAAACATAAAAAAGTGCATACTTTTTTTTCTTTTTTAAGCAACGTAATCCCCTAAATCAAGAAATACTTCAATATAGATTTTCATTTGTCATATATACATTGATCGGCATATGTCGCTGGGGTGTACTTTTATTATCATATAATATATTCAAAGGTTGTAATTAAACTTCTTTATCATTGCCGATTCATCATAGGAGGGTGACGAAATTAGAGAAAATATTGAGTGAATAGTATACAATTACTTAGTTGTATAAAATTATGCTCCCAAATGATATGTCCTATTACATAACTGTCTCTCTACCTTATTGGATACGTATCAGTCGGGATTGCAATTTTATACAATCATTTAATTATGTATTATATTAGCATTTTCTCGGGGCTTTATTTTCACATGTCGAAAAAAATTTAATTAGCATATTCTCAAAGAGACCGCCAGAGGTTTGCCACGTTATTCACAAAAAAGGGGGGACCCTATCCCTGTGTATGTCAACAGGAGTGGGAAAGGCAACGATGGTGGGACCTATGCTTTGACTTCCCACGAGTAAGTGCCAAAGATTGATTGATCCGATGATGACACGTTACCCCCGTTTTGTCCTCCACTACCCATAAGGGGTCCCAAAGGTAACCCGTCTTTCTTCTCACCCTTTTAATATTTTATTATTATTATAATTAAATATATATTTTCGAAAGAAATAGATACCGACATGAATTGGTTAAGATAATTCAATATTTATTCTCTTTAAGTAAAATTTTGAGTACGAGTATTGTGAATAGAAAAAATTTATATTATAAGAGGTTTATCTCCTTAATGGGCTGACAAGACTCGAATGAGATTATTCAAGATTCGTTGAGTTCTCAGACATCAAAGTACACAGTGAAAAAATAAAAATAAAATAAACGATGGTGTGAAAATTCTTTTTTGGTAACGACAGAGGTTCGGCCTATAGAAACCCTGAATATATAATAAAGAAATACGAGTAATTTTACATGAAAATTGAATTTAGAATCTATTGATTATCAGGCGGAAATGTACACTTGTTGCCAAATGAAAATTCTTCAATCAATTCATACCTTCAGCCATATTTTATCTTTAGTACAATTCAATGTCGTACTTCAATTCATTTATACCGTATTTTGACATACATAACAAGACGATATAGTCTACTGTAAACAGAGTATAATACAAATGAATTAGAGTATAATTATGTCGTATTCTCACAAAACACAAAATATGACTGAAAGTCCCGTGACTTGACCTTAATAGCTCTGTGGTGCCAAAATATATCTGCCATAATAAATTTTCAAATAAAAATTTAAATTGCTTTCAAAAAATAAAGTTTCTATTTATTTTAATATATACTTAATCTTTACCATAAGAAAAATCAGGGGGTCATTAACAAGCCTAATCTTTTTTTTCTGACCTAATCATTATTCGAACTGACATTAGTTACCTAGTTTACAAACAACCGCCAAAGCGCTATAGGTTGTCATGATCGCCTTACTCGTCGATCTTCCCCAAGGCAAGCATGTCCCTAAATCCTGTTGCATACTGGTCACACGTACTAGTCTTGCCTTAGGTTAGAAGATTTGAAGTGGCAGGAACAGGGTTTTACTCGAACTTGGGATGTTTAGGCAAACTAACTACCTTGATTTCTAGGCTCCCTTTTGAAGAGAGAGAGAGCAAAGGGGCAACTCCGGTGGGGGCTCTCCGCCGCCTGACCTTCCCCCGCAAGCACGGTCGTCGGAGGCCATTTCCCCCCTTTTTTACGAATAATTAGAATTTTTTTTGTTCATTGAAAATAAGCCAATATGATGTCATTTGATTATGATTGTTTGTCATTAATTTTTTGAACGTTATCGATCCACCTGGGATTCCCCATTATTTTTTCATTACTTCAATTTAACATTAGATTATTTTGATGGATGAAATTAAAATTCATGAACGATATTGATGGCTAAATTTCTTAAGGAGCAAACTAATGGCCATTCCAACCTTTAAGGAGCATTTTAATTGGTTACTCATTGATAGATATAAAAATTTTCACTAGTGAGAAAAAAAATTACAAATTTATAGAAAGGATTTAATAATTATAAATAAATTATGGCTATTAGGTGTTCATCCGACGTAATAAAATCAAAGAAAGATTTTAATTTTTATAGTTGATAGTGAAGTACGGAGAACCTCATCATAAGTACCAAATATAAAATTTCTTGAATACAAAATGAGATCATATATTATTGCGCTACATCATCTTTGATCGGTTGGATTTTCTTTTCTCAAGTTATTTCCATGGTCCTCCCCTGCCATCTTCCCAACATAAATACTTCGAAAGGCCCCATCGTCGAGGTTCCATTGTTCCTCTTGAGAATCATCTCCCTTCTTAGGAATCTAAAGGAGAATGTTACCTAGGAAACACCAAGCTTTTACAGCAACCTCACTGAACATAAAGACCACATCTTCAAGCTCATCAAATCTTCTCATGCACCAAGTCCAGAATAAGAGGAACACGGACAAGACCAAGAGGAGGTTCCGTGAGGACCAGGTCAAGTCCCTGGAGGGCACCTTCGAGTCAGAATCGAGGCCCGACTCTTGCCTCAAGCACCAGCTCGCCGACAGGCTCGAGCTGGAGCCTCGGCAGGTCGCCATATGGTTTCAGAACAAGAGGGCCCGGTTGAAGAACAAGCAGATCGAGTGGGAGTACAGCAGGCTCAAGACCAAGTACGACGACCTCACCTCGAGCTTCGAGTCCCTCAAACGCGAGCACGAGCTGTTGCTTGTTCAGGTACCCAGGTAGCCATATTTTGATTATTTGATGCTATTCGAGTAGGCTCTCGCAGCGGCCAGCTACCGGCAAATAATATAACCGCTCTACTTGCATCCCTGTCCATGCCATTCAGTAAACTGATATGATGTTGCAGCACGACACGACCTGATCACCTATTAAGTGCGTGAGCATCGGGCTTTCATTGGCTGAGATCATGGAGCATATTAGGCACCGTTTAGATTCACAACCTATTGATTTTAACTTTAACTTTAATTTTAACTCAACATACTACACAACAAAAATACGCATTTTCCAATTCAAAAATTTTAACTTTAACTTTAATTCAATACACTAAACAACAAAAACACACGTTTCTCAAATCAAATTTATAATCACATCTCATTTGTCCTTTTCCACAATCAAAATCAAAATCAAAATAACTTTAACTCTGAATCCAAACTGCCCATAAGTTTCCTGTCAATTCTAACGCTTTCTGAAAATTTGATGTCAAAAGCTGCAGAAACTGAAGAGCAATCATAGAAAGGCAAAAGGAAGCGCGCATACGCAAGCGGAGGATCATGCCAAGGAAAGCCAAACGAAGCCCGGGTATGTCGCTGGGTGTCGACATAATGCTCGGACAGTTCAAAGTGGTGATGATTGCGGAATTGCAGAGACAGTGCCAGAGAAGTTTACATTGGAACATGTAGAGGAAATGGGGCAAGACTCGTTTCCGTCGTCAGGAAGCTGGTATGACCCTGGTTATTTCCTGGATGAATCGAGTTATGGCCCAAAATGGTGGGAATTGTGGTCCTAATCGAGTTCACTATTGCTAGTAGCAAAAGCTTGGACCTGGATATTTGGATTGATGAAAAGCTCTATCACTTGTAAAAATATGTGTATCATGTAGCTGCAAAAGGTTCAGGGCCATAATTCGACCAAACCCCTTCAATTCAAACACTGCACCAGACGAAGGAATTCCTCCAAGTAATTACGGTCTATCTAAAATCAGCGCCAAAGAGAATATACAAAATCCAAATTTTGAACTTTTATTTGCTTATTTAGTGAGATTGTACAACGCGAGATTTTGTGCCGTATTAAGGTCATGAATTCAGGATCTTGGCAGCACCATCTCATACGACCTCTTACATTGAAGATACTTATATCCCATTATCACAGTAACAACATTAGAACATCCATAAAAAAATGATTTGAGCACATGTACAGTCCAATGGGACTACACTTCAACGCACTGCACGTTATCAATGGATTGTCCGGACGCTTCCAATTCTATAGAAGACGCATGGGTTTCAGATGCTCCGCCTCTCTCCAAGTGCTCGAGGAATTCCATCACAATGGGGTCGGTCCAAGGAGCTCCAATAGGAGCCTCAGCACCTGCAACCCACCCAAGATGGCCTCCTTTGGGAGTCACAATTAACAAACAGTTGGGGTTTTCCTGCAAAAAGAGGATGACAGACATTTTGTCTTAACCAATTGGGTGAAGGGAAACTCGACAAATTCCGGGCATTGACACATAATATGATGTTAAAATGCTATCCCAGACATAAGAGGATATATGGAATGTGACTTCTGCATAGAACCTAATGATGAACCAGCATGTTATTCCTAGGAGTAAAATTATAAGATTTGAACACCAGTTGCTATCAGCGGGCATAAACACAATGTCAATGTTTAGCATTGAAATGTGAAAGTGAAAAAGGCACAAACCTTGATGTCTTCTCGAGGGATTCCTCTAGCTGGTGCAATGGGGTCATTGTCTGCCTGCAACCCATAAGAACTCATTACTAAAGAAATCATACTGAATTTTTTCTTCTTCTTACATAATCCCATTAGGATTATTTCCTCCTGGAAGATTGTGGAGACTGGAGCATACTTATTTTTCTCGGGTTCCAAGAGAAAGAACCAAAGGATCGAAGTGAGTGCAGACTGGCAGTTCACAAGATTTCTCACATCTGTGACAGAAGTCTTTTGTATAGGTCCAATTGTGCATATGATTTCTGGTCAAGAATGAGAACTATACAAATGTCTATATCCAGTTCACTCTTAGTAACAATATCATGTCCAGAATATATTATGATAGAATAGAAGAAATTGAGATGCTTTCTTGCTAATTCTCTTTTTGTTTAAGAAGACATTTGAGGATCCCATATAATTAAAAAAAAAAATGTACGTATCTTGATTCTTCCTCCAACAGTCCCTAATTAGAGTAGCCACTGGTAAGAGACTGAAACCCAAATGAAAATTGAGTCATGCATCCACATGACGGAGCCATTCCATTTCAACAAAACCATTTTTGGTCTCCTAAGAAGAAGTGCGGTTTGAGAAATTTAAAAGGCTCTACGAAAGAATACGAGTTCAGATGAAAATTTCTTCGAAAGATAAGAGATCATAGAGTATTAACCTGGATACAAAGCAAAGGCGTATGGACATATTTTATGCTATCTGAACTGCTTGAGTTAGCGTAGTACTCATCTGCCGACTTGAAACCAAAAGAAACTGCATATCATAAAGAAATTTCCATAAGCATGCAAATATTTGCTATAAACCCAGACAAAAGTTGTGATTTTGAAGAAGAAATTCTTCCAAATTCAGAGTAAGAGCAAACAAGCACCTCGGGTCAGTCCTTCATCAAACTCTTTTACAGTTTTAGCACTAGTAGATAGTGGAATATTGTATTCACCCTCCATGTCTTCGAAGAGAAGTAGATGCCTGCAGAAGTACATGCAAAAATTTATCTTTAAGACCGTCCCATGCATGTGATGAGTGAAGCCAATGAGGGAGAAACAGAAGTTCCTAAAAAGACATATTACAGATATATACTTCTTGATAATGTTGCGGAGAGCACGAGCTAGAGCTTTGTCGTAGACATTGTTAAAGCCCTTACGGAAATCCTCATCTGCAAGGACTAAATTGAAAGGATTACACAATGACACAGCTCCCGAAAGAGGACAAGTATGAGATTCCTGAGAGTAGAGAAGAAACAGAGATATATCAACAAATCTTTATTGGTCAAGAAAAATGAAATTCCTGAGAGTAGAGAAGAAAGAGATACATATCAACTAATCTTTATTTCAACTATAAATCAATGAACTATCTTCTATCAACATCAAATGAAAAGATTCGAGACATGGTTCGAAATTCATGTCCTCAAGAATTGTTAACTCGATAATCAAAGAGCAATGCAAGAAAATTAGAAACATGAGCAGTGCATGGATGGCCAAGACAAAAGTATCAAGAAATGAAGTGATTCATTTCCTACCTGACCCAGGTAGCGGACGAGAATGTTCGCCCCAAGAGACCACCCGACAGCATATAAATTGGATTTGGGGTACAGACTTCCCACGTGAGCAACTACTTCTTGAAGATCCCCCGTAAAAGAAGCCGAATAAAACTGCAACCCATTCATT
This sequence comes from Punica granatum, assembly GCF_007655135.1. Classification (NCBI taxonomy): domain Eukaryota; kingdom Viridiplantae; phylum Streptophyta; class Magnoliopsida; order Myrtales; family Lythraceae; genus Punica; species Punica granatum. The sequence goes on from NC_045130.1 coordinate 7,768,620, forward strand.
CAAATCCAAAACATCAAGTCTATCTTCTATACAATGAAATTGGGTCCATCAACATTGCCCTTGAAACATGAGAACAACCCGGACGGATTGACTAGTTGTTCCGGGAATACCTGCGGAGTAGTGACAGGGCTGTTTGCGCAGCCCCGACTATTGAACACCACGACCCGGAATCCCTTGCTTCGAGCTTTCAGGAGCATGTGCCTCACATAAGTATCCTCACTACCTCCCGTTAGACCAGGCTGGCAAAAAACACAACTCCGTAATCAAAATCAAATAGTCGTGCTGATAATTGCTTAAGGTACTAGATTCAATTAGAGGACCCATATTTGTCTCTGAGAAGCAAAATAACATTTAGACCTTAGGAACAGATACAATTGCCAATCCATCGGTGAAAGAGTTGACAAGCAGTAGAAATGGGAAGCAGAGAGTGATAGTGTACGGGTAAAGTCGTAGTGTTTTTACCAGTAAAATGAGAACAGGGGAATTGGGGGGGAGGCGGCGGTCGTCGCCGGATACCCAGTCGAGGGCGACGGAGCCGCCGTCGGGAGTGCGGAGGCAGCGGCGGCGGAGCCTGACGTCGGGGAGGGACCTGAAGAAGGAGGCGAAGATTGTCTCCAGGTGGCGGTTCCAGCCGATTAGCGGGAAGGGGGAGTAGGGCCGCCCCAGGGCCTCCAGTACGGGGAGGAACAGCTCCTGCCGGGCCCCTCCGACGACCTCGAGGGAGGGGTGAGGCCGGGACATAGCGGCGACGTAGGAGGGGGAAGCTTCCGCGTGGGCGGCGGAGACTCGGAGGCGGATGGCCGAGGCGGGCTCCGGTGAGACGCGGCGGAAGAGGCAGGACGGAGGAGGTGGAGGGCCCAGAAAGGAGCTCCTGAGCATTACTGACGTCGGCGGCGGCGGCGGCGAAGGGGTTGTTTGTTTGTGGGAAGCGACAGGAGAGGTTACTGGAGAGACAGAAACGACCAAACAAACAGCTCCCACGGCCGCCGATTAACGCGTGAATCTTATTGGGCTGTACGTTTTCGCCATGTGATGTCAAAGTTTCACGGCGGGCCTATGTTATGATGCAATTACTTTCTATTTTTCAATTTTTCCGACATTAATTCTTGAATTGTCTGTTAACATGTATTAAACGTGATGTTAACTTCTTCTTCTTTTTTTGGTTCATATAAAAAGAATGGGATCAGCGTGACGATGGCAGACAACAATTTTTTTTTTGTTATAATTTAGGTCTTGATAATTTCCAGCTAAATATCTTGGGTTTTCACGATAGTATGATGATTAGATTAATTTAAAGGACACATATAACATATTGATTGAACGAAAAAGAGGTATTGTTTATTTTTCCAAATAATCGATGAATTTGTGAACCCCATGGTCCAAGGTCCTATACCTATTAGGAGGAATTGTATATATTTCTTTTGATGAACAGAGGAATTTTATATAAATAGTTAAAATCTCTTGCCTCACTTGGTAGACTATTTATTTAGAGAAAATAAAAGGCTCAACTAGCCTATTTTTTTTTTTTTCTGACAGAGAGCAGAGGATGAGGCAACATCTTATCTTTGTCAGAGGCAACATCTTATCCTTGTTAGAGGCATTGCTTTTCTGCCCACTTGAAACTTCCTCGAGGAGGCTTGGATTGGCTTCTATAGATAGAAGCCCCATTCAGCCATGGAGGACAGACCAAAGGATGCAGAGAAATCGGATGAGTGTTAATTAGTAGAGGTCTATAAAATGGAAGTCCGATTTTTGTATCGATAGTTATAAAGCTCGGTTTTTTTTTTTCCAAATTCATATTGATGCTATCTCTTTTGCTTTTTTATTTTTTTTTTGCTGGGTACATTTTGATGCTATCTAGGAAAGTTATGATTGCGCCCTTCTAAGTCTGTGATCAGTATTTGTGATGAAGATTATTTCTCTCCGTACCAAAAAAACAAAACAAAACATTTTCCTGCAACTATTTTCCTTTTCATTTTTCTTCTCTGATTTCGATTTGTCCGTGTACTGCGTTATGTTTAGGTAGCATTGCATCGGGGGGAAGCAGTCGTGCCCCGCGCATTTTCCGTACTTCGTGTTTCAATTAAGTGAAGATCACCATGTTCAGTAGAGTTGATCATTTGATTTGAGCATCGTGTTGTTTATTGGATTCATTCATCGTGGAGGACATGGGCTGAATTTGGGCTCAATTAGATTTCTCGATCTTGCACAAAACCGGAAGCCTACTCATCAATCCAATTCATATGGAGCTGGGCTAAAATGTTCCAGGCTGGCCTATTTAACTAGTTCAATACATTTATATGAACTCCAGTTATTTGTTTTTCGGTTTTAAGGAATGTCCATAAAACTAATAGGGGGTACAAAACAGAAAATCAATATAAACGGGAGCCTCACTAATGAGAATTAAACTGAAGATTTCGTGCTTCTGATGAGTAGACATTTTCTAAAACTCATTTCTTCGTATGAAATTTTCTTAGTTATCACTCATTCGCGCAATGATATATATATATATATATACACACACATATACAAATACATTTTCCGATTACAAGTTTTATTTAAGTCCGTAATCAGTTCTAATGGTTTTTTTATTTTTGGCTTTTCTGCTTCGAGTTTTTTATCTGTGCGTGTATAAAATTCTACCCGAGTATGTTATTCTTTGAAAGTGATGTCACCTCAATCTTCTTGCAGCCTGAGCAACACGATCAAGATGGGAAAGCAGATCGAGGCTGAGGGGGGGGGAGGTGGTTCATGGATAAGTGAGCCAGTATGTTGCCGAATTGTTTTTCCTTCTTCCTTTTTTTTTTTTTTCGCTTTCGTTCAGATCTCATAAGATTAGTGATGTGAATTCAAACCTTGTGAATGTGATTACTTCAACTTTTGTCTTTCTCTATAATGCATGTACTAATTTATAATTCTTATTTTCCAAGATGCCTTATAATTTATTTTTTACATAAGTGGTGAACCTTCATTAAAATTCGAGGGTATTACAAACCACTCATCCAAGATCAAGCATGGAAAAGTTAGAGTAATTAAATTATGGGACATCATGGACACAAAAAGCAACGATTTGATTAGCATGAATATGATTCTTCTAGATAAGAAAGGTAAAGTATTCCTTATTTTTTGTTATATATATAATGGATGAGGAAAAATAAAATTGTATTCCTAAATTTTCGTTTTTTAAGAGTTATAAAGACTTTTTTCTATGTAAGTTTTATCTTACCTCATTAGTGAAATTAATTATTTATTCAATTACATAAATTAGTTCTTCAATCAAAGTATGTATTTACAGTTCTACTTAATCGAAGAAAATTTTAACAACCGCATCACCTTGCATGAGCTTTTTGGCCCAACTACATATAATAAGTTAGGTGTTCACCTGTACGTAGCATGGGTGTTTTACGCTAATATATTTTTTATTACAATTCTTAATTCAGTCATGCATGTTATTGAAGTCGAAATAACAACGAATCGAACTCTTGCAACGCTGTAACTACTTGAATATGTGGCTTCATGTTATATTGGTAATTGCCTAACCCAGATGTCTCCTTGTCGCAGTATCATTTTCAGTCCTCAATTGATTTATGATTCTATGCATGAGAAAATATATGTATTTACTAAACGAAGGAAATTTTCTTTTTAATTTTTAGTCATAATTTCTTTTTAAATTAGTGAAACTATTACGTGCAACACACAGACTTAACGACTACTATATATATATATATATATATATAAATATTATATGTCCCAAATCGAGGTTGATATACCACCGCACCAAATCTCATTTCTTTGATCGACTTTTTTTTCATTTACAAATGATTATACGATCTTAATACAAAATATATTTTTCTTGAATAAGAATCCATCACATATTTAATCTATACATATAAAAATAAAGCCCAAGCTCAATTCTCACACTGCCACATCATCAAAAATAAGAAACGAAGTTCTCTCACTTTGTCACATCATCACTTATATATGTATTAAGGAAATTTTTTATCATTAATTATGCAGTAAAATATATATATTATTTGTACATAACCCAACATAATATATACTATATAAACTAGCTGCTATTCAGGAAATTTTTACATTACCTATATATATAGATGCCGTATAAATTACAACTTTTATCATCATATTTCCTTTTGTAAAGAAGTGTGTGAGACTCTGTGAACTTATATACATAAATTGTGTTGCATGCTCATCTAGTGTCAATACCGATCTTATGTCATTTTGGTCGGTTTCATAGGTTTTCTCTTTGCTTACTTTGCTCCGATGATATTCTGCTTGGAGTGTTTATTAATTTCTTTTGATTCATATATTTGCTTATATATATTTATTCAATTCTTTTTTTTCCACATATTTGCATGAGAATTTTTTTTCTTTTAATTGATATATTTGCTGATATATTTTGATCCAATTCTTTTTTGAAACATATTGGTAAGAGAATTTTTCCTTTCATCCTTTTGATTTGTCTATAGCATAACAAATTTTGAAGTGCTAGAATAGTTAATTATTTGTTAAAAGAATCAGGACAAAAAAAAAAGATAAACGTACAGATTGTTTTATTTATTTAGCTATCTTCTCTTATAATTCCTAATATCTCAATTTCTTCCAATAAGTTTTTAATTCGTATATATTTTTAATATTTTTCTTCACAAAATAATATTTATTTTCTTTTTATTCTCCTCTTGCAACACAAGGATATTCAGTTAGTTTTAAGTATTACTTTCTATTAAAAGCTAAACATCTTTTCCGCATAACATGTTTAATTGATGCCACCATGTATAGAAGAATGAATTCTAGATGCTGAAGGCAGATGAGAAGGCCTGCAAATAGGTCAGTTGAGTCGTCTCTCATCATCCTACAAGTAGTTCTCATGCAGTACAGTGGTCCGTAATTTGGTGCATATTCTGAAGTATTTCCTTGTGTAAATTTCGTCGGATATTCTGAAGTATCTCTCAACTCTTTGTCAATGTCGAGAAACTACTTATGTGTCTGGAGTGATTGGCCTGTTCTCTCTTGGCAGCTGCATATCTCACTGTCACCAGTCTGAAAGCACAAAACAACAGACTCAACAATGTGATGATAGTTTTCTCGGCTTATTCCGATTTAAATACATAGTACGTATAGAAGTCCGAATTGCATAAATAACGAGACCATGTACATAGTCATAAAATATCTATCAGCACAAGGCGAAAAATCTTCAATATATATCCTAGCATAGTTGCTCTCGGGAAGGGCCAAATTACTTAGTTTTCTTCCATGTAAACCAAAATGTAAAGAACTTTCTATCTAAAACGATTCATTTGTCCTTGTAGACAAACATATCGAAGTTTCATCTTGTTGGGACATCGCTATCCATATTCCTGAATTATTATGCAAGAAAAAGATGGATTTGCAATTTATAAATTCGCTTGGGTCAAGTTGGTCCAGCCGACTTTGTTGAACTCTGACCCAAAAGAGCAGGAAATGAAGCATTATAAATTATCTTGTAAAAGATGCCATTCTGAGCAGTACTTTATAGTTTAGATCCCGATCACATATATACAATGGGGAGGTATTGCATCTCAGGATATGTGATATTCAATATGCTCTTGTTCATCTCATGCGCCTCAATATGGCCTTGTTTTTGCAGAAACTCGACCTTGTTTTGCAGAGAAGAAGAAAGGGACGCTCTGATCAAAATCCTACAAAGTCTTTCAGACCCGCTTGGGTTGCTCTTGTCGTGGAAGGGGAAAGATTGCTGTAAGTGGCAAGGAATCAGCTGCAACGCAGCCACCAGACACGTGGTCCGGCTTGAACTACTCCCTCGCTTGGAAAACCGGTCGGATGGCTCTATTCCTGTGCCTGACCATCCGTTCTACGCGGTTAGGTTGAGCAGCTACCTCCTCAACTTGAAACACTTGAACCACCTCGATCTTACTGGGATCAATGTAGATGAGAATTGCGCCATCCCTGATTTCATCGGTTCGATGAAACAGATAAGGTACCTCAACCTTTCCAACATGGGTTTTCACGGAACTGTTCCTTCCCATTTGGGTAACCTCACGAATTTGGAAGTCCTTGATCTTCGGAATTCTCCACAAAGTTGTCCGACGTTCTTTAATTATGTATCTAGCGGGGATGATCTTCAATGGGTTTCCCGTCTCGTGGCATTGAAGCACCTCGATATAAGTGGAGTAGATCTTTCAAAAGTGCACAATCTGATGCAAGTACTCAGCATGCTTCCTTCTTTGTCACGTTTATCTCTGTCGTGCTGCAGGCTCGATAATTTTCATCTATCTCCTGGTCGAGGTCTCAATTCTAGTTTTCTCTCAAATCTTCGCTACCTAGATCTTTCCAACAATTACCTTGATCTATCCAGCCCATTCCAAAACTTGACTTCTCTCAATTACCTTGATCTTTCGTACAATTCTTTCAACTCTCTTGGAAGCCACTTCCTGTCTGGTCCCAATCTTGAACACCTAGATATCTCGAGAAACCAATTTCGAGGTCAAATACCCAGGGCTCTCCAGAATATGACTTCCCTCACTTACCTCGATCTGTCAAACAATGGTTTCTCTTCGGTTCCGATGTGGTTCAGCGGCTTGAAATGCCTCATCCATATGGATATATCCGGGAACCCGTTGGGGCAGACCGTGGGAGGATTGTCACTTTTATTGAGAGATAAATGCAACCTGAGGTTTCTCAATTTGGATGGCGTTCTCTTGCAAGGACAAATTATTGGGAAGTCTAGCGGGTTCTGTGCACCGAACCTTGAGTCATTAAGTGCAGGTGGCAACTTGTTCGAAGGAAAATTGCCTGACCAGTTAGGAAATCTGGAAAATCTGAAATATTTGACGCTGTCCAGGAATTTCTTCAATGGTTCCATTCCAGATAGTTGGGGAAAACTTCGTAGCTTGTTAAAATTGGATCTTTCTTCCAACTTCTTGTATGGGGCCATCCCGTGGTGGTTGGGCCAATTACAGTCCCTACAGTCATTGGATGTTCGGGATAATGATTTTAGCGGCACAATCTCGGAGAGTCTTGGACAACTTTCAGACCTTCAATATTTAGATTTCTCGGGTAATTCATTGGAAGGCTCGGTTTCTGAAGTTCATTTGGCGAATCTTTCAAGGTTGGAATCTCTAGACCTTAGCAACAACCATTTGACTGTGAAGATCAAGTCTGACTGGGTACTTCCATTCCACCTCACATACATAGCCATGCGATCTTGCAAATTTGATACCCGACTTCCGCAATGGTTACGGACTCAAAAGAATGCCGGTGAAATAATTCTCTCAAATGCATCCATTTCAGGCGAATTACCAGAATGGCTTGGTAATTGGATTGTGTTCATTCTAGATCTGTCGCACAACCAAATCACGGGACCATTATCAAAATTGTCCAGATTCATCGGATATTCATTAGATCTATCACATAACCAAATTTCAGGTCAGATTCCAGCTACTTTTGGAAACATCTCTGTGCAGTCATCTTTGTTTCTCAATGATAACCTCATAACTGGTCCAATACCGGCGTCATTATGTGAGTACGAAGGTTTAGAATTAGATCTTTCGGGAAACAAACTGTCTGGCAATATTCCTGACTGTTGGAACAAGTCTAGTGCACCCTTACACATGAACAAAATAAATTTGTCATCCAACAACTTGTCAGGCCTTATTTCAAGTTCAATGGGGAAACTCTCCTCGCTTTTATCCCTGCACTTGAACGACAACAATCTCCGCGGAGAGCTTCCAACAGCCTTGAGGTTTCTCACTAATTTGGTATTTTTAGATCTAGGGGAGAACAATCTCTCTGGATATCTACCTTCGTGGATCGCGGAGGACCTTCAGTCACTGAAAGTTCTGAAATTGCGGAATAATCATTTCAACGGCAGCATTCCGTTGAAGTTCTGCTCACTCTCTCAGTTGAAGTGGCTGGATCTGGCGTCAAACCGTTTGTCAGGAACTATTCCTACTTGTTTTGGCTACTTACGGGGCATGACTTGGGTATCCTACACCCACCCAGGTAACTCCTCTGCCATTGCTGAGACTCCAACGGTCGTGGATAAAGCTCCAACAGCAGGGATCATGAAGGGAAATGAACTCGAATATATCACCACGGACATACAATCCGTTTCAGCTATGGACCTCTCAGGAAATAACTTGGAGGGATCGATCCCGAAGGAACTGGCATCTCTCATGGGACTGCGCAGTTTGAACCTTTCGCATAACCTTCTCTCAGGGAACATCCCGCAGAACATTGGGGACTTGAAGGTGGTGGAGTCTCTCGATGTCTCAAACAACCGTCTCTCGGGGCACATTCCCTTGAGCATTTCCAATTTAACGTTCCTGGCCCGCCTTGATTTTTCAAACAACAACTTTAGTGGGAGACCTCCTAAAGGCAATCAACTGGATACGCTTTATACAGATAATCCTTTCATGTATGCTGGCAATCCCCAGCTCTGCGGGGATCCACTGCCAAACAGATGCCCAGGTGACAAAGTGCCAGAACCTCCAAATACTCCGGGTGAAGGAGAAGAGGGGAAAGAATCAGATTCTTCGGAGAGGATAGTCTTTTATGGAGTAGTAGCAACTGGGTTTGCTACTGGGTTTTGGGGAGTAATTGGAATTCTAATATTCAAGAAGAATTGGAGAGTCACCTTCTTTAGGTTTGTTGAGAAGCGCATGGATGGGGCTTATGTGGCTATCATGGTGAAGGTTGCCAAGTTAAAGAGAAGAATGAGAAGAACTTGAGCGAATAGAAGCCATTGGCTTAACTATCTTCCGTTCGCTCTTTTCTCGTATTTTCATCTTTTCCCTTCATCTGTTTCAATTCCAGGTTGTACTCCTTTCCGGCATTTTAATTTCCTTTAAACTGTGTACTTTGTTCAATAGCATGGCCTGACTTAAGTTCAGCGGATATAATTGATATGCATACATTGTACTGCCTTTCCATTTCACTGTTATCATCTCATATATTCGTTGCTCGTGTCTACCGGAGCCAGAGAAAAGATTTTCCTTTCAGAGGAAATACAGCATTCAAATGACTCTGCTATTGTGGAACTCACATGTACCTTGCTTCCAGCTCGTCCGCATACAAACTCAGGAGAGTCAACACTCTATGGTCGATTCAGTATATTGGTTTGAAAAGTAATGGTCTATGAATGCAATTCATATCATTATACGAATATGATCGTGAGCTTCCTCTGTGACATTTATTCTGTTATCTGAGATAGTGTATTTTTGGTCTACTTCTCTTCTTTCTTCTTTTCGTTCTTATCCTCTCTCTCTTCTTTCTTTTCTTCCTTCTTCTCTTCTTCCTTTGCTAGCCCAACCGATGTAATATCGACTTTCCCCACCTTCTTCAGCTTCTACTCCACTGCTACTGGGTCCATCTGCTCGATGACTGTCAGCTTCTGCTGTTTCAGTTCAGCAGTTATAGAATCCACCCTTATTACAGGAGAAAAAAAGAAATACACAATCATGATTAACTGATGATAAAAATCTGCCTCACCAGAGCACGCTTATGTCGATAAGATTTCAATACCATTAATATCATTCGCAGTCCACTGTTTTAGATTTTACTGATGCAAAGTTATCAGCAGAATAGCATTTTAAACGCTATCCAGACAGAGCCCGTCAGGTGCAATCAGCAACTGAACCATCTTAGAACTAATCCAACGTTATGGAATAACTACCAATGGAAAAGCTTCCACTTCCTTTCGAAACACCTAAGGTTTTCTCCCAAGTGAACAACATTTACAAATCTGCTGAGTATTTAGGAAAAAGTTTAACAGCAAATAGATATAGCTACCATACATATCTGCAGCAGCTACTATGTAGGCCTTTTGCTTGGTCTTTCCATCGGCCATAGTCAGAACCTTCAATAGACTACCTTTTGCTTAAAATTGAACAAAAATAAGAAGTTAATTTTCTGATACATATTTCCGAATACAAACAACTTTCTCGATCAAAATTGCAGTACACTACCCGAGCCATACTCAGGGGAACTTCATCAAAATTTCAGTAAAGTACCCCAGCCATATTGCAGCAGAAAATATATTCTGGTCTCACTATAACCATCCCTTGCTACGACATTAGCAAACACAAGATGATTAATTTCATCGATTACCATGAAATTTTTTGATTCCATGGATACAGTGACGACAGAGGCGCCGGCGGGTTGATGCAGGTGACAAATATGAAAAAGGTCTAATCATATGCTTTGACAATCAAGAAAATATATTTTTTTACAAATCATCTTTTTTTTCCCTTGTAAAAGTTAAGAAGGTATAATCAACATGGTTTTTTTCTTTTTTTTTTAGCAAGTAATATAATTAGTTCTGTAAATTAAAGAGGCACTCCCTTAAAAAAAATTGTGTTTAATTAGAGAACAGAGAGGTCGTGTTACTACTCACAGGGTCCGTGATCTGGAGATGGGATGCTTCCATGAACCAATCCATGATCATGTCGCTGGGTAGGTAAAACTGAAGCTGGAAAATCGATTAATGCTTTTCAAAGTTACGCTTTTTTTTTTTTTCAGTTACAAAGTTACGCATGTTTTAGTAAACAAATAGGAGGTATACGGACGTACACTATTTTGAGCCTATCCTCTCATATCATCCACAACATTCTGCTTTTTAATTTTGTTAGACTAATTGGTGATTAACATTTGGTTTTGGGTCATCTTCGTTTTCTCCCGTTATCAATACAAATATGTTAGAAATATAAAATTATATATATGACTAGAAATGCCGGGTATATTTATTTTATTTATTTATTTATCTATCTTTTTTTATTTTTTGATAGGTTCCTGACTGCCCGGTCCTTTGCTTAACAACTATGACAATTCATTTTATTATTGCAAAATAATCCGACAGTTCCTCTTTAAATCTTCTTATTTAAAAAAAAAACACGTGGAGAATATGAAATGCTCTATTCAATGATCCCTTCAAATATACATTAGCTATATTCTCAATGACACGGTAAGATATATAACATGGTAGCTAGCTTATCATTATTGTATAGTCCATGGTTTATGTATACATGTTATATATTGTTTTCCAAACTATACATAACACACGTGCAGAGCTATGTGTTGGGCATTGATATAGTACTCTCCTAGCTACAATTTACGTCGATTTCCCGCTAAAAGCATCTGTTTCCTCCCAAATCTCCTGCGAATAACAACATAAGGATGATCACAATTTGTTTCCTTTTCAGCCGAAAATAATTAACTTCCTTATAATTTTAACATGAAATGGATGGATGCACATAGATATAGATGAACATGAGGGCTTACTGGGTCCAAGGGTCGGAGGTGCAAAAGCTTCCATTGACGATTTCTGTTCACCCAGGTTTACGATTCATCCCTGAACTAAAGTTTCACACATCATGTATATTATGTGGTGGCTAGATTTATGGAGGATCCATGGCTATTTTCTTCAATATATATCTCCTGCAACAACATTAAAATCTTGTGATTAAAGTAGGTTACATAGTTGGGTACAAGACCACAATATGCCGTGCCTTTCAATTCTTGAGTAAGAAAGATTCGTGAAATACTCACAGGGTCCCTTATCTGGAACGGGTTCATTTCCAGAAATCGCCCCGGACGGCGTAGGTGGAGCTGATTCTGGAGAACATTGATATTAATGACTCTTAAAGTTAGTTACATTTTCTATCCGTACATACGCCAAATCAGATTGATTAATTCTTGACATATATATGAATCGATCTGTATATATGCAGTGGACAAATATATATCACTCACCGAATTTTCGAGCAGAGATCAATTGGAGGAAGTTGAGCACCATGGTCCAAACAAAGCAGCACAATATTATAAACGAGTAACATGAAGATGAAAACCAAGAAGAAGCAGAAGAAGGATTTCTGATCTTGGCCATTTTTATGGTATTTTTAATTTTATTTTTCTTTTTCCTCTCGTTGATCGCAGGGATATATATAAACATTCATATATTTATATATAGTCTTCATTGCTGTTATTGTCGAGAAATTTAAGTATCAGACTTAGTCAGGTCCTTCGACCAAGTAATTAAAGGGGACTAACCATTAATTAGGTGAACAAAACAAATATATAATATCGTATTGCGTAGGAAGTCCCGGGCCTCATGCTACGCTCAGAATGACATGTGAGCCATGTTGTGATCATTGGAACAGTCACGGTGACATGGAGGCTTTTTGCTTGGGAGGAGGAAGAATACGATCGATGATGAAGTCAGCTCTAGAAGTGAATCAACAGATTCCAGCTATAGCAAGGTCGCTTCAACGTCCTCTGTCGCCCTCCGTTCACCTCCATCCTCATGTCCCAACCCCCGCTTCCCTGTTGCAAAGTCGATTCAGAGTGCGTAGGGTTGTCGACAGCAGCCAAGGACAAAGGCAGAGGACTTTGGACAATTACTTAGAATTTACTAATGTTCTTATTTTCTGATCTGCATGTCATTTTACTTTCTGATCGTCTAGACAATGATCTCCCATAGCATACGCATTCACCAATCAATATGGGAAGTAAATCCGTACGTGTTAAAAAGGCATCGCCAGAAGATGTCAGAGGCGTGAGCATGAGCCTTAGTGAGAGACACAAACGTAGTGAATTTTATGAAAAAATTGCGTCGAGATTTTTTCTATTGGAGGCGAGGCACTGCAATTGTATAGTGAGGATAAGCACACAAGACTAAAAGAGAGGCTTGCCATGTCCTCTCCCTCAACCTCCATTTTCCTCCATCTGAAACATATGATTAAGGAATCAAACTTGAAATTTGATTGATAGAAAGCAAGTGATATGTAGTGCAGAGTGTTGGCAATAAATTTTGCCGTATCGATCCCCAAACATCGTGGAACTACTATGAAAGTGCCGTCGCAAAGATAGAGGTAATCACCATGGTCTTTGGTCAATTCCGTTTCTGCATATATTTAAAGCCAGAGTTTCAAGCAATGTTCTTACTGACCATACCTTTGATACAAAAGATACATATATGATTTTATCTCAAGTAGTAATTAGCTGCAAGTTAATCAAATTTGACCATTTCTTCAAAGCTTTTACAGTAGAAAACCTGAATACATACCGACACATACGATATGTTCGATTAATCCTCAAATAAAATCAACCAAAATTCTCGGCATTGATGCTAGCTAGCTAGACAGCCAATTATCATCATTTAACTTATCTGGTCTATAGCGTGTCCAACTGTTGATATATATATTTGTGAGTCTATATATAGATACATATATATATATATATATATGCAGGCTGTTCCACCTTGATGGCATCGACAGTCCTCTTCTCCTACGGTACAACTTACCCCGCTCTTCAACTACATGAGTTTTCGTCCTCCCAAATCTCCTGCAAAACAAAGTTTGGTATGATCAGGCTATCGAGTTTCTCCTTGAGGAGAATGTAATCTATTAGATAATTAGCACTTAGGAAGAGATAAATGAAGATTAAAACTTTACTCGGTCCATGATCTGGAGCTGGATGACTTCCATTAACTGTTCATTGATCCATTAACAATCGTAAATAAAAGTTACATATATCTTCAAACATATATCCATCAGCTTTTACAATTAATTAATTCTTACGAGATATATTTTTGATGCAATGAGTTATTAGTAACGAAAGATGCACTCACCAGAACCTCTGGCGGAGATTATTGGCAGGAAATTGAGGATCATAACCAAGACCAAACAGCAAACCAGGATAAGCCGCGACTCATTAAAGTAAGACGAACAAGAAGAAGAAACAGCTCTAATGGCCATTTTTTTCTTAAGGAGGTTGTATCTTTTGCTTTCCCCTTGCGAGCTGTGTTGCAGTTTTGAATAATCTCCGAATGCTTAGGATTGAATGTGATTAAATTTATTTGATAGACTAGACCTTTGACCAAGCATACTAATTAGCTTTCAATCGGGTGAGCAATCAACGAATTTTCGCCTTTTCTGACTTATAAAATGTCTTGAGGTTTGTATTAAAAGTCGGGTGAGCAATCAATGCATTTTGGCCTTTTCTGCCTTATAAGAAGTCTTGAGGTTTGTATTTTTTAATACAACGTATAAAATAAAGGTGGTGATTGATTTCACTTAAAACTAATTGCTGAAAAGAGGTATAATTTAGGTGCTTGAAAATAACAATTATGCTTCGAATTGTTTGATAATCCTTTGAAATGATAAATCACGTAAATAAAAATCACGTGATTTGGACATTATTTCTAATCTATTTAAACATTATATTGTTAACGTAGAAAATCACGTGATTTTGTTTATCCTTTTAGTAGAACATGCGATTCACTTTTTATTAGATCTATTCTCATCCAAATTTCCATTCATTTTTGTTAAAATCTCACCTCCTACATCGCACACTTATCCTTGTGCCCTAATTTTGTTGATTCTTTAGTACGTCGTAAATAAAAAGCGCGCCGAAATAACAACACTACATAAATTGTCATTGGCTCTAACAAAATCACATGATTTTCTCTATTAAAAGTAAATTTCAAACCACATTTTTTTTATATGTAATTTGCCCTTAACATCCTCTATATTTATACTTGAGCCAGTACTTTGCATTTTTAACTTTTGACGCCACTATTTTTATCTTATACTAGTACATTATAGTTTTTTTTAAAATTGAAATTAAAATTTGCATTTGAAAAAGTGAATATAATAGCATGGAGTTTGAACAATGTCGCTATGGTGGCTCGTCAGTCTGCGACCACCAGACTAGTGAGTGAGCTTGCAGTGGTGGTACGTAGCTCGTCAGCTGGCCACCTCTGCCCCTCTCCCTCAGCCCGTAGTCTCCCTTCCCTTCTCTCTCTGCTGATGGTTGAAGAAAATTGACATGTCTGTCATTAGAAAAATAGCGGGGAGCCGCTATAAATAACTTAGAAGATTTGATTTAATTTAACCGGCGAATTAATTATAAAAAAAAGTAATAAATTTTCCATAAATGGATTTTAATTAGGAGACAAAGCCAAAAAAAAAAAAAGTATTTCCAAGCTTTGGCCTCCTTCAAGAAATTTGGGTATTCCGTGATTTGACTATATATGATGAGTTTCTGCTTTGTATGCTAGTTTCAGTGTACGTTAGACAAATTTAAGTATGAGAAATATCAATCAGATTATATTTGCCTGGAACGTCATCAACTGACGATAAAAAATAATATATTTACTGAGAGCTGGTCAAATTCTTTTTCCTAATCCTGACCACTCACGATAGATGGAGTACTCTACTTTCAAAGTCATTATTTATATATGAGAATTCTAATAGCAATCTATTCTAGGTACTTGAATTAACATGGCATGGTAGTTTATAATGAACAAGATAAAAAATAAAATAAAATAAAATTCAAGGATTTTGAATTATGTTTCACTTGCATTGACGCATGGGTCAGTAACAGAGAGTCTTTTTACACCTAGTCATCAAGCATGGACGGAGTCAGCGATTTTAGTCAACGGGGCACCATAATTACATAAATTTGTAATAATCAATTAACAAAATGTTTGGCCTGTTAAGATAAGAGATCACATTTTAATCTCTCCACAGAAGCGATGCAATTAGGGGGCAAATTACATAAATTATCAATGTTCCTATACATTTAGGGGGGGCAAAGTCTTGGATTCACTTATGATCATTGGTATTTCACGTATCATACGGTTTTGCTTTTCCTGTTATTGTATTAGGCTGACGGCTCTTCTATAATCAAGAAAAATCAAATACTGTCAATGAAGTGAGAAAAAATCAAAACAAATATGTCGTATTGCATAGAAGTTAAGGCAACTTAGGCAAGGCCCCATGCCATGCTCAGAATGACTTGTGGTTGCAGGCCTAGCCCACAGGCCGGAAAGGCCATATTAATTATCTGATGCGACCACCAATATGATATGGGCCATGTCGTGATCACCGAACAGTCATGGTGACATGGAGGCTTCGGCATTTTGCTTGGGAGGACCCGGAGGAGGAAGAAAACGATGACGAAGTCATCTGTAGAAGTGAATCAACAGATTAGGCAAGCGTCTACGTCCTCCGCCGTCATGTCTCGGCCCCCTTATCCCTGCTGATAGTTCGATTTCGAGTGTACATTGTTGACGGCAGCGAAGAACGAAGCTCTTCGGATTTATGTCAATTTAATGTTCTATTTTCTGGTTTGCATCTCTGGAAAAGATGTTTCGCTTCAGCACTCTAAACTGGGACTCTGCCTTGTAGACGAATATGACCATCTGGGACTTGGCTATAGGACTTCATTTTCTTCCTGCATTGATCGTCTGGACAATAATCTACCATATCACATGCACTTCACCGATCAATTTGAAAGTGAATACGTACCAAACCGGCATCCAGATCAAAGACATGCCTCGCTGGGTACGGGCCTGTTAAGCACGGGGAGACTTTGCCATTCTTTGAATGAGAATTCTCTGAGAGCATTGAGAGATTAACTAGCTATATAGCAAAGTATCTCCAAATGACACATATTCATTCCCAAAATGACTCTACCTTGAGCACAGACTGCAGAGGTTGAGTCGAAAACACTTCCGAAGACAGTAGCTGATAATCAAACCGAAATAGTGCAACTCTCTCAAAATTAAGCAACCCTGCTGAGAGCAATATTCTGAATGATCACTTGGGTAGCCTTTACCTCTCATACAAGAGATAGATATCATTTATCTCAAGCAGGTGCCCGCAAGTCGATCGATTAATTTGACCATTTCTTTAAAAATTTACAATATATGAATACACATACAACATAGCTAGCGAGAAATATGAAATGCTCGATATGACTCCATTTTCTGTAAGACATTGGTGCTACTGCTAGCCATCTAGATAGCTTATTAACATGTAACTTATCTGGTTTAGAGCATTTCCAACTCTTGATATCTATATTGTGCATGTGTCCAAGTATATAGGCTGCTCCACCTTGATGGTGTGCCGAACGACAGTCCTCTCTCCTAGGTAACTTATTCCGATGTTCAATTACAGGCGTTTGTTTCCGCCCAAATCTCCTACAAAACAAAACTCCATGGATTAGAAGATCGATCAAGTTTCTTCTTGATAAGAAAGTAATTCACGTAGATTCTTAGCATATCAGGAAAGAGGAAAGATATACGAGGAAAGACAATGAACTTATTACTTGGTCCATGAGATGGAGCTGGAAAACTTCCGTGAACAATTCCTGTGTATCCATCGATGATCATGAGCATATATGTATGTTATCAGTATACACAAATTAATTATTGCGGCATATGTTCTTGATGCAATCAAGAAATTAATTTGCCAGTGAGATAAGTACTCACCGGATTTTCTAGCGAAGATTAGTGGCAGGAAATTGAGGATCACAACCAAGACGAAGCTGCAAACCGCAGTAAACCGTGATGAATTAGAGTAAGATGAAGAAGATGAAGCAGCAGCACTAACGGCCATTTTTCTTCGGCAGATTATATCTTTTGCTATCTCTTTGCTAGCTGTATTGCGTTCTTTAATACATAGAAATATGATTAAAGTTCATCTATAAGTAGAGCGTTTGAGCTTGACCAAAGTACAAGTAGGTGTCGTTCCGGTGGGCAATTAATTCTCATCTTTCAGAATTATAAAATTCTGGATTTGACCACGATGTATGATAAAATTAGCATATGGCATTTCATGTAGTGTATTTGGATTTTATTTATAATAAATACTCAAAATATCTTGTGGTTAGAGCCAAATCAACGTCCGAATAAAGAGTAGTCTCTGCCAACCGGTGTATTAACCAAAAAAAAAAACAGATTTGAATTTTCACAATGACCAAACAAAATCAAATAAGAGACGCAATCAGGGATAGCCAATTTGAATTGGGACACAAAGCAAAAGAAAAGAAAAAACAGATTAGTTGGCACTCCGTTATTTGACTTAAACATAATGAATTTCTTTTTCTTATAATTATTTTTTAAAATAGTGAGCAGTAGTCAATCTTGTCCTCCGTTATGCAATGATCGGGCTCTCGTATTCAATCGCGAACGTATTAGATGAACTAAATAATTAGTGTAAGTATTGGCCTCGTCAGCGTAACATTACCAAAAACTTAGTTCACATAAGCTTGTCTTCCCTAAGCTCAAGTAAAAAACACACTTCTAACAAATATTTTGATGCATATGCATAGAAGAGATTCAAACTCGGGATTTTGGAGTTACAACACCATGAGAGTAAGTTTGAAACTATTAGGTCAATCACCTTTGATGATAACATCATGAGTTTCCAATTATTTGCATTGACGACTGGACTGGTCGCAGTTTGCATCACGAGCCTAGGGATGATGTACGTCTGGACTGGTCCTATCCAAGCAGGTCTTGGGTCGAAGTATTCGCGTTGCACCAGATGTTCTTTTCTAATCTCTTCTATATATCTATGGCCCAAAAAAAATGTCTTCGTCTATCTTGTAATTAATTTCATAATTCTAAAAGGAAAATCCTGTAATTCCATACAGAGTACGATTTATGCACCGTGTACTTCTTCTTCTTTTTTTTTTTATGTGAACCATGATATCGAAAGTTCAATTGGACACTAACTCATTTAGTCAAGCCAGGTCTATTCACTGAGGGATAAAACTCTCCCGACATAGATTTTCTACATTCACAATGACTTGAACCCGAAATCTTGCTCGAACAAAACAAGTATCGAACCGTTTGAACCAACCCACGTTGATTGTGTATTTCTTTGTTTGGAGTGAAATGCACTATACGTATTTAAATTGGCAAGATTAATGAATCCGGATTACTATGTTATAGACAAAACAACAATTTGGTCCCTGAAATATTTTCGTTATATAAATTAGTCATATCGTTTATAATGTTTGGATAAATTAGTCATTTCGTCCAAATTTCCGTCCATCCATCCAATCACCGACGGAAAACGCTGAAAGTGTCCCGTCCAACTATTCTTTCGTTTCCTCTCACTCTCTCTAATTACGCGCTCGCTCTCCGTCCCATTTTCCATTGGATTATACTCTTAAAATCGTAATTGGATTATTTAATTTAAAAACAATGTTGAAATACTTTTTAAAAAGAATTTATGCAAGTAATTATTTACAAAATTGAAATTGTAAAGAGTTTTGAAATATTCAATAACCATTATATATTCTGTATTAATATTAATTACACTTAGAAATAAAAATGATGCTAAAAAGAACTGATTTCTTTAGAAATTCATAAAACAGATGAAATAAATTTAGTTTCTACGTTTATTAAATTTACTTAAATTTGGAAAACTTAAATTTTATGAGTGATTTACTTTTCATTGAGTTACGAATGATTTACTTTTTGTTTCTAATTTTCAATTCCATGAGCTTAGACATACTAACGAAATCATATTCAATTTTTCAGCTTAAAAAGGATATTGAAATATTTTTCAAAAATTTCCACACAAGTAATTTTACTTACATTATTAAAACTGCAAGGACCTTAGAAAAAAATCATACAAGTAAATTACTCTAAGAATTCATACAATTAAGAAATATATATCTTTTCAAATTCGATTAATTAGAATTAGTTTCTTTTTTCATTGTCCAATTCTATGAATGCTTGATTATACTTTTGAAATCGTAATTGAATTATTTAGTTCAAAAAGGATGTTGAAATACTCTTTAAAAACTTTTCGAGCAAGCAATTACTTACAAATTAATTGTAATTGTAAGGATTTTTGAAATATTCAATAACCATTCCATGTTTTGTATCAATATTTATTATACTTAGAAATAAAAATAATGTTGCAAGAATTGATTTTTTTCAGTGTTAATCTTGGTATTCGAAAGCCAAATTGAGTTCCGATTAATCCAGTCAAGCTGAATCGGCCCACTATGGGTAAAACTCTCTCAGCATGAATTTTTTAAATTCATAAGAACTCAAATCTGATACCTTATTTAAGCTGAACAAGCTGCAATTTTTTTAATATTTTTGAAATATCGAGGGAAAATCTCTTGATAATGCTGTAGATTATCGATGGATCTTCCCTCGATATTATCGAGGGACTTTCAAGGAAAATTTCCTCTATAAAACTGGCGCGTTATCGAGGGATATTTCCTCGGTAAAAGTATCGAGGAAAAATTCATCGATAACCCCTTAAAAAGAAATTATGGAGGGTGGTTTTACCGAGGAATATTTTTCCTCAATAATCTGCAAGAATTTCGTCAATTATAGTATGAAATTGACGGAATTTCGACCACTTGCCCTCAGTAAGGGCGCATTTTTTAGTAGTGCATTAATATTTTTAAAGACATTTTATAATAAAAATATATAAATTTTTACTACGATAAATAAGGTCGTGCAACTTGCAGTTGAAATGACTAATTCACTATTGTTTGAAAAGGAGGGTGTCACATGTCACATTTGGGAAAAATGGTGGAGTCCGAAAATTGCCAAAGTTACAGGATTTGGGCTACCAGTTGAAAGCATTAATTATAAGATTGGTTTTCTGACAAGGGATGATTATTAGATTAGATGTGCGGTGGGTAAAGTCCCAAGTGCTTTTTCCTTGTCCAGCGGTCCCAATTTATAACATCTTCGAAGATGTACTTCGTAGCATTCTTCGCAGGAAAATTTGTCAAATGTGGATCATTCGTCGTCGATTTACAAACCAGATATAATATATAGGTGCATCTGTCTAAAAAGCTTTTTTTTTTTCCTTCTAAATATATATATATATATATAATATTACTTTCACCCATTAAAAATATATAGAATATTACTTACTTGAATACTGATTAAACGAAAATCTTATTATAAGATTCACAAGATTATTAACTTTATTTAATTGCCGGAGTAAACAAGAATTTAAAATTTTCTTGGTATTTAGTGAGATTTTTATGGTAATTAAAATCGAATACCTATATATACAGGGGAGGATGCATCTTATTAAAAGTTTAAAATAGAGCGATCACGAGTCGTTGGCAATGGCTCAAACATGTTACAGAGTTTATTAGCATAAATCGACACATGATCCAATCTCTAGTAGAATTTTATCAAAAGAAAAAGAAGAACAACTGAAATTATCGTAGTTAGTAAATGATAGAGGCAATAAATTCAAATCATAAACTCTCTCTCTCTATCATTCCACTGGTGAAAGTATTTCAAATTATTGATCGGACTGGACAAGACAAGCGGAAGAAACTTAAATGAAACTCAACTTATCAATTTTCTCTCTGAGCAGTAGTTGGTTGAAGATCAAGCTTTCAATTGGTTTCCATTCTCCGAACTCGTTGGCTTCTTCTTCTCATCCTCCTCGTCCACGAATGCCGAGATCGGGAATGACTTCCCAATACCCATCGGGGTCCTGAAAACGATTTTCCCGCTCGAGGGGTCATCCATGCTCATCTCCGAGATCGGGACCCACATGAACATCTGCCTGCTCTTGATTCCCGTCATCTTCTTCATCTTGAACTTCTCCACGTACGCCGTGACCTCGGTCGCGTAGCTGACCCTTGTGTTCGTCTTCACGAAGAAGTGCTCGTAGGGAGCCTTCTGCTTCATCCACACGAAGCCAGTCTCCCTCACCCGGCCGCACTCCACGAGGTCCCGGAGGGGGAGGACTCCCCTCGGGAACCCTAGCTCCTCGAGAAGCTCCACCGAGTGCTGGTAGCACTCCTCAGGGCCATACACGACCTCTGCTCCGGCCCTCACATCCTTGGCCACTCGGGACTTCTCGGTCGACATTTTTCCGGGATTGAAGGCTACCGAATCAGGTTGAATGTGTAATGAATTAGACTTGAGGAATTGATTTATATCGGTGAAGAGAGGATGATTTCTTGGGTATAAGTAGGGGAATTGAGTTGGAGTTACGGGAAGAAGTTTGGTGGGAGGAAGTTGAGCTGAATCAGATGGAATTAATACTATTTTCAAAGGATTGTTTACCCAATAGGGGCTATTGTGGGTTGGCAATGTTTTTGGTATTAGTCGATCACCGGTTTAGTGACAGTTTGTAACACTAAAATGATGTTTGGTCTCACGTTGTTTATATTTTCCCGTACAATTTGACCAGGTTAAAGCTCGATGTTTTGCAGGAAATATGCGTGAAGGGCATGGTTCTATTAATACAAGGCTAGATAAGGTTTTCCCGAGTTTAAATCAAACATAATCCCTTCTTAAACCGATTCAAGCAAGCCATCTGCATCGGATATATATAGTCCATCGTAAGAATTCGTTTCCAAGGTCTCCCGAGAGGATTTAACCCTAAGATTTTAAAGAGATGAGCAAACTCTCTTGTCATCTGAGCCAACCTCTTATCGATAGTTATGTACTTATTTTGACTGTGGGATTGATCGATCAATCACTAGATATGATAGTTGGCCAAGAGCGTCGTCGTAATGGTGGGATCGTTGTTGGTGCATGTCTATGGCCTCTCATGTAAATGCAATGAGTGGAACATGGTATTTTACCATTAAGAACATGTATGAACGATGGAGTGATACCGATGAGATATAGGGATTTGATGCCGATCAAGCCTTAAGGCCCATTTGATTTGATGAGCCGAAGTGCCTCCAACCAAAGGAAATGACAAGCCAACTCCACCAACGGTGGCCCTCAAGTCCAGTGGGAGGTAATAGCCGATGATGGAGGGGCCAAGTCCATTAATGGTGGATCGAGGCAATCAAATTAAACCAGCAGCCAAAGGTGGGCCAAACCCATGGATGACGACAGAAAGTCCACTGTGGTCTGAAAAGATCGTTAGCGGTCTCCATGCTCACAGGGACCCGAATTCTAATCATGCATTGGCGGGAATACTTCTAGCAATCGGATGATGGTTGGCTCAAGTCACTTGACGCCTAGTCATAGGCTCGAGGTTTAATGAGTTTCACGCAACACGGTTGATCCCTCTCTCTTTCTGTAGCGTACCCTCTTTCATTCTCATGCTGAATAAAGAGCGAGAGATCTATTCCACAAAAATAGTAAGTAAGAGTCCGTTTGGTTTCAGAGTTTGATTTTAAAATCATAATTTTGATTTTAACTATACCCACTGCACAATAAAAACACACATTTTCCAAGTCAAATTTATAATAATATCTCATTTGTCATTTTCCACAATCAAAATCAAAATTACTTTAACTCTGAAACTAAACGCACTCTAAATCATTCAAAGCAAACTTATGAATCATCTTTAGATTCCATATTTGTCCTGAATTTATCTTTGGTTTACAAAAAGCTCTAGCTAACTTGAATACTGTTGGAGCTCCTCGATCAAAACCTGGATCTTCTTATCGTCTTCTATGTGTTGACCCAGGCTACGTATAATGGTAACATGAAATACGATGGATCAAAAACGAAATCGATTTAAAAAGGTATAATGAAAACTTTGGATTCACACTGCATCTCGACTAGATTCGTGACAATCCAAGATTTTTCCCGAATCAAGCAGAATAGCCAGGAAGATGCTTAGAGGATGAAATGGATCCTGGACTTGTTTGATTAGGCCATGTCCTCTTCCTCTTCCTATCGTTCTTCTTAATTCTTTTCTTTCCGGATAATAGGGCCCATTCGCTCCAAGAGTAAAGTAGGCCTATTTGTGTCAATGAAGTCCGACGTGTTCGTCTTCCTTTTGACTACAAGGCCACCAAAGTCGAGGATGATGCACATAGAGCAATCAAAACATAGAGACAAGATCATGTAGAAATTGACTATCACCGGACGTAAAATCGGCCTAAAAAGTGTTGTTCCATCCTCATCTTGTATAATTGATCCTCTTTTAACTTCGAGATCGATCAGATTATCTGTTCAAAATCTATATGCAAAATTTTTTTCAGTGTTGATACTTGCCATCATCTATCTCACTCTCATTCATTTTGCCCGCCTTACTTCTTTTATCTTGTCTTCCGATATAACAACTCGGAAAAAGAGTGCATTTCAATGGCAAAGAGCAGACATCGGGAAGCTTCATAGATTAGTGCGAGAAAATGTCATAAGATCGTATATTGTCTACCGCCCATTGTCAAGTGGCACAATAAGGAAGTGACCTCGAATGTAGTACATATTTGACTTGAAGCGAATCGACCTGATATCGGCAATGATTATATCGCTTACCACCCGATCTCCAAAATCTTACATATGGCCTTGTCCTACAAGTAAGTTGCATGACCTTTCTTGATTCTTGTCACAATATAGGAGAATCGTTCCAAGATAGAAAGAAAAGTGGTCCTATTGCTCCAATAAATAGACTTTTGGGTTCTTTTCTTGATGCCTCATCATTTAGCATCCTCTCTTCCCCCAACAAGGCCCACAACATAATCACTCATTTTCCCACTTATTCTCATGGCCATCACCAATGATTACCCATACTAGCTTTTCCAAGGAAACGATTGAGATCAATTGGTTCACCATATAGTCTCTTTAATTTTACACGAGAAGCATACTGCCAAGGTCTAGCAGCCCGGTGATTAAAGCTTAGGATAGTTGCCTTGATTTTTCATATTCGAATTGCCTTCCGTGCAACTGTAATTTTCTTAAAGTAAGAGTTCTGTACGTAGTCAGGAAAGCTTATAGATGATCCACAAGAACCCGGGAGTTCACAAAAGGTGGCCCTCAATTAGCATTAGCGTCTTGGTGGGGCCTGCACTCTACCCCAAACCCTTTTTTATAAAGTATAATAAAAAAAAAAACGCAACAAGAGTAGATTTGCCTTGTCTGGCTAGGAATGCCAATTGTGAGCAAATTGCATTTTTCTAATGTATGATTTTAGCTATATATAGTTAAATTTTAATAACATTGTTTGACTAGCTATAGTAAGGACAAAATATAAAGGAGGAATTAAGAAAATGTAGAAGGGGGAAGAAGGGACTGGCCTCAAACTTCATGTGACTGCTTCTATAATGGAGTGCAGGGCAAAGCAATGGCATGTGGTCCAACTAATTCCACACAAATGAGTACTCATGTCTCTCCATATGCTCCCTCTTTTCCATCTTTTTCCTTCTTTTTCTTCCTTTCCCAGGTGAGATTCTTTAATTTCTATCTTTTATTTTCACCTTTGGTCTTTAGCATGTGATGTATTTACTTCACCTTATGATAACTTCAACTTGTATTTTACTTTACCCAAGAGCAAAACCTAAGAAAGGTAAATTGATCCATACACGTAGAACACGCCTGTAATATCATGAAATTTCAATACTAAGACAGTGATTGATTCCCGTGAGTTCATATTCAATTTGGTTTATGCCACAATGAAAAAAGAATGGAATTGAGTGACTGCATGAAGTATAACTGTTTTAAATTGTGACCGCATTCCATTATATACTCGCCATTTTGTACGTAACATATCGTAAGAGTTCAAATGAATGTTTGATGAAGTACATCAAAGACGACTAAGTTAGAAGAAATTATCAATAAGAAACTCATTCATTTTCCTCGAGGGCAAACCAATTTTTGTCTTTGGTTCTCATGAGTCTTGATAAATCTTCTGAGTCCTTGTCATTGTTATATCTCTTTGCCGTCAAGTCAAGTTAGGGTGTTAGGCATGGAGGACAGTTCTCAATGAGTGAAATTCGAGAATTAAATCAGATCCAGAAAATGCGATCGAGAAATGTTCATATAGAAGAGGGTAAGGGTTAAGACAGCAGAGGCACTGTTAACACAGTAAAATCCCTAATTATTGCAGATAAGAACTACGTATCTGCTAAGTGTCATCCGGCCAGCGGCCTATGCAACATAAAACAATTTGTCATAACGAAAATATTATCCTGATGAAGAAGAAAGATATATATATATATATATATTTTTTTTTCATTCATAGAGAATGCGCACGACTCGACAGAAAATAGAGAAACGGGGAAATAAGAAAGAAGGGAAGTCTTAGTAATACAAAAAAATTAAAACTGAGATATCTTAGTTCTGAATTGATAAGGAAGATCATTCATTGAATCACTTTTCTCAAAAAAGAAATATGTTTTATGTTCATGATAAGAATAAACTTTGCGCGGATTCCGGAACTTCTCTCGCTTTGAAGAGGCCTTTGGGATAAGATGACATGCATGAAGATGACATGGGGTCCTCTAATTCATTAATATCATTATTATAAATCTCTGAAATAAACATTTGAACTTCCCGACAGTTCGTTTATAATGTGTGCACAGGCTGATACTGATATGCTGAGCGAGTCTAGCAAGGAAGATTTATAATATAAGTTATATATAACTCAATTATATTCTTTATTCATAAAAAAAAAAGAGAGAAGAAACTCAATTATATTCTTTTTCATGCATCATGGATGGTATGTGCATTTATATATGTCTAGAAGTATTTATTTTCTTTCTTTTCTTTTTTCTTTCTCTTATGTTTTTTAGTCATCCTCCCGATAAAACTTGAAAACCTTGGTGATGACCAGGAAAAAAATAGGGAAAAAAAAATTTAAACTTCATATTAAAATTGTATATAGATATGAATGAATACGAAATAGATAGCTTGTGTAATCAACCGTCAGTTTTTGGCAGAGGTGTTCGCCGGAGCCGGTCCAAATGGCACGCGAGAGATTAACTAGTCATTAGCCATTTTTCTTTAACGTGCACCACCGGGTATCCGGTAGCCCTATCAATCCGAACTAATTCAGATTCGAGCATGATCAACCTGCTAAGGAGTAAAGTTCTCCTGATAATGAATTTTCTCCATTTACAATATTCGAATATTTTATTTAAAGGAAATATGCACCAAACCATCTGAATAATCCCAGTTCTCTAGTTATATTTATTTGAGAGTGCTTTCCGGCTAAAAAAATAAAATTAAAGGAGAGAGAAATATTGGGCCTGGAAGTGAGGCCAATTTGGGCCGAGCAGAGGGCCTGTGAAAGCCAGCTCAGTGGCCCATGGTCCTGTCCTCTCCTGGCGACGCCCGAGTCATCGATCTGGCTGGCCTCCCCCCACTTTCTCACTCTTCCAGGGAGGCGAAGGCAGTGGGATGGGGTTTTGCATCGATATCGAAGGGATAGAGAGAGAGAGAGAGAGAGAGAGAGAGAGAGAGAGAAATGATGAGAGAGAAAGAGAAATGGCGGAATCGATCATCATTGATGCCTTGGAAGTAAACCATTAATCTATTGCATTGTATTGAGCAGTGATCAGTGGGTTTCCTCCCTTCCCTTTCCTTTCCTTTCCTTTCCACTGTTTACTTCCTTCCATGGAAAGGCAGTAAAAAAAAAAAAAGCAGCTTGCAAGGAAGCCATTGTTTGCAGGAAGGGACAGAGAGTGTAAGGGAGAAAGATAGAGGGAGGAGGAAAGGGGAAGGTTTGAGTTGGTGATGGTATTGGGGATACTCCGATTTGCGAAGGAGGAGGGCAGGAGACTGATTTCCCTGACTGTTGCCGCGTCTTTGATGCTCCTGTTCACCGCCGGCGTCGGTGGCAGCTACAGCGGAAGATGGATCCTGTTCGTCCAGGGAGGTAGCGTCAGCGGCGGCGGTAGGAGCGGCAGCTCGCTCATCGGGGGCGGCGGTTTCTGGTCCTCAGCAGCGGCCCCTTCCAATGTCGGCATAGCCATCGCCGTCACGGCCATGGCCGGTCTCGCCCTCACCGCCACCGTCGTCTACTCTCGTAGGTAAAACCACGAACGAAGCAAATTCACCGTTTTTGAGACCCCTCCGGAGAACGAGAAATTGTCTGTCCCCCCAACCCCAAAATCGAATGCATTCAACCCTAGGAAAGTTTGATAGATTTGATCGTTGTGTTAGGAGAGTAAGAGAGAGAAAACCTAGATGCTTACGCAACAGAAACAACCTTTAATGAGAGCCCTCCGGCGAAGCCACACCTCGTCCTCACCGTCACCGTCACCGTCACCGTCGTCAAATTCCTCTTCGCCGTCATCTTCATCAGCTTCTTCATCGTCAACGACATCGTCATGGATTCATTTGCGATCGGTCTTTTTAGTAGTCGCTCCTTCGTCAACCTCACCAGTTCCTTCTAATCGGTGAGTTCCCAATCCCTCTTTTCTTCTATCTCCTTAGCTTCCATCAAGTTCTTTCCTATTAAATCTTCTGCTTTTTCAGTTCAATATCATCAATTCATCTCTCAGAGCTCTTCATTGACTCGTCTCTCTGCTATTCAGATCCAGTTAATGAACCTTTTCGATCTCACATTCAAAATCTGCTAGCTGACCTTTTCCCATCTCACATTTCACTTTTCCCATCAGTTTCAGTCCACAGTTCGTGCAATTTTGGCGATGGGTAGTGCTCTCAGCAGTGGAGCCTGAGGCAGGAACTGTCTAACTAGCCAAAGGTTCAATCAGTAGTCAGTGAGCCTCACATTGGAAGTGGGAATAGTAACAATGGAAGTTTTTGATAAAGTTTAATTTTTTATAAAAAAAATTGGGCGGAATGGTTGAAAAAGGTGTAATGTGTATAAGATGTTGCAATCCGTAACATTGGTTGTAACCCTTCTTCCTGAATCACCGGATATCATCGTTTCTTGATCCATTCCTCCTACCTGTAGTGAGCTGCTTAAGACAGTCTACTGCTCCTTGACGATGATCCGGTGCTGTTGGGCGGAATGGTTGAAAAAGATGTAATGGGTATAAGATGTTGCAATCCGTAACATTTGTTGTAAC
This sequence comes from Punica granatum, assembly GCF_007655135.1. Taxonomy (NCBI): domain Eukaryota; kingdom Viridiplantae; phylum Streptophyta; class Magnoliopsida; order Myrtales; family Lythraceae; genus Punica; species Punica granatum. The sequence continues at coordinate 7,797,153 of NC_045130.1, forward strand.
CCTTCTTCCTGAATCACCGGATATCATCGTTTCTTGATCCATTCCTCCTACCTGTAGTGAGCTGCTTTTGACAGTCTACTGCTCCTTGACGATGATCCGGTCCTGTTATAGCTCATCTGTCCTTAAAATATTTAAGGGAGTTTGGTTTCTCCTTTGCTTTATGTCGCTTACTCATCTAGGAAACTCGCTAGAGCTGTATTGGACTCTTCTGTCATGGTATGATCCATTGACAATAGATTGGTCTCCGATTTTCTTCTAGTGATCATATACATTGGGATGATGGTGATTAATGAACCACTTGCCCGTATGCCAATATTATGACATGCTTGCTTTATTTATTTCTAATCTGTTGTTTGCGTAGTGGTGTTCAGCATGTTTGTTTTCCATTTACTGACCTGCATCATTTGTTGTGCACATTTTGTAGGGGTAGTCTTAAATCTCCTTGGTCGCGGAGGAGAAGAAAACATGCGCTTCTGCCCAAGCAATGGAAAAGTTCTTTTCTACCAGATGGGAGACTTTGTGATGGTGGAGTGAAATTGCTGAAGAAAGTCCGAAGCGGGGTAAGTAATTCGCTTTGCAACGCAATAATTATAGTAAATCATGATTCATTTGAAAGATCTTTCGGAGGATGAGATGCGACACCAACCACCAGGGGTAGCTAATGCTTGTTCATGGAACATAATTTTAAAAGGGGAACCTTTGCAATGGACTCTATGCCAACAGGATGTGTACATCTAAACATAGGGTTCCTTAAAAGAGGATATTATCAAAGCCAAAGCATTCTTACATTTCTCAAATTTCATAAATGAAAAAACTAAGAAGAGAATCAACACCAATGCTTATTCCCTCCTCTGAAAATGATATGAACTCCTATATGTTGTCTCTTGCTTCCTCGAAGATGAATTCTTTCGTGCTGTCACATTGACCTTGATGCTTATGTTGCAGGGTGTTGATCCAACTATCAGAGCAGAGGTTTGGCCATTCCTTCTGGGAGTGTAAGTGTTTTCAGTTGCATATGGTGGATTGATTATGTCCTACTTCTGCGTTTTACTTTTCTACATTAAGTGGCTAGCCCGCTAGATTAGCCTCAAATTTTGCATCATAGTTGTCAGGCATGATATCGTCTCATTACTCCATTCCTTTGTGCTTAACTCAAGTCTATTCATGTAACATAGCATAATATCAGATTTTTCACCTTATGAAGGGACGGAGAATATTTTGTTGTTCCCCATATAGTCCACTATTGTCTGTAATGGCAGTTGTATTGAGACCTCTTTCCTTTGAGCAACCCTCATAGCTTCTCATGGAAGCTGTGCTTCTTATTGGGGTCCAGAGTTTACCTGTGACTTTAGTTCAATATATTAGTTTTTAGTGAAAATTCTCACGTTGCATTCTCTATCCTTCTTGTAGGTATGATGTGAACAGTTCCACGGAGGAGCGGGAATCCATCAGAAGTCAAAATAGGTACATTGTTGGACTTTTGGACTTCTGCCTACCCCAGTTCTCAATTGTAAGGCTTAGTCTAATTTAATTATGACTACATTGCAGAAAAGAGTATGACAACTTACGGAAGAGGTGCAGGCAAATCATCAGACGCACTGAGAAGAGTAATGGATCCAAGGAAAATGCTGAAACTAGTGAATATAGTGGGGATCTCAGCCAAGTGTTGGATTCTGGATTGGATGATTCACTAAGCTTGCAGAGATCTCCTTTAAGTGAGAAAGAAGGCCCAGACAGAGAAGCTTTGGAGAGAGAAGGCTCAGAGAGAGAAGGCTCAGAGAGAGAAGTTTTGGAGAGAGAATGCTCAGTTCCGAAGCACTCTGAAGGCTCAGGTGGTGGTCAAGTGGTGCAATCTACCATGTTGTTGAGTGAAGGAGATGCTGAAAAATCTGAAGGAGATGCTGAAAAGAGTGAAATCACATGTGTGACTGCTTCACCTGGTGATTCAGAATCAACTGACTCTGATTCCTCTGAGTCTGACGAGCATGAAATTGTTCAGCCCTTTCTCTCATCCAGTGAACTTGAAGGAAGTGATATTGTGGAGACCGAGGAAGAGACTTTGTCAACTTCTGAACCCAAAAACAAGACCAAATCGCATACAGATGAAGATTTCACAACATGGCAGAGAATCATTCGCCTTGACGCTGTTCGGGCAAATGCAGACTGGATCGTTTACACTTCTTCTCAGGCTAACATTACGGAGCTGAAGGCAAGGCGCTTTGCAGAGAGTGTTGGTTTGAAGGATTATGACCACTTGGAGCCTTGCCGAATCTTTCATGCGGCCCGTCTGTTGTCTATTCTCGAAGCCTATGCAGTATATGACCCAGAGATTGGCTACTGCCAAGGGATGAGCGACCTGCTCTCACCAATTGTCTCGGTGGTTGAAGATGATAGTGAGGCCTTCTGGTGCTTCGTGGGCTTCATGAAGAAGGCCCGGCACAACTTCAGGCTTGATGAGGTCGGGATTAGGAGACAGCTGAATATTGTCTCCAAGATCATCAGGTGTAAGGACTCCCACCTCTACAGCCATCTTGAGAAGCTAAAAGCGGAAGACTGCTTCTTTGTCTACCGAATGGTAGTGGTGCTCTTCAGGAGGGAGCTGACCTTTGACCAGACTCTATGCCTCTGGGAGGTCATCTGGGCGGACCAGGCAGCAATCAGGGCCGGGATCGCCCGGTCTGCGTGGGGTAGGATGAGGCTGCGGGCACCACCCAATGACGACCTGCTGCTGTATGCCATTGCAGCCTCAGTCCTGCAGAGGAGAAAGCTGATCATTGAGAAGTACAGCAGCATGGAGGAGATCATGAGGGAATGTAATAGCATGGCGGGTCACTTGGATGTGTGGAAGCTTTTAGACGATGCCCACGACCTGGTGGCCAACCTCCATGAGAAGATCTAGGCCTCGTTGCTCTTTTTTAGCTTTGTTTATTGCCAAGTTCCTTGTTCGCGTTTCAAGTTCTCATTTGATCTTCCTGGGGATCTATGCACAACCTCTACTTCTACATTGGGTCACTTCGCTGGTGCTCAGAACGAGCACGTGGATTAGCTGATTATTCGTTCCTCTGTCAAGTTAATCTACTACGAGATTTATGTATACTGCCCGCTCTCAGGGCCTGTCTGTTTGCCTGGGTGATGGTGGCAGAAATTGGAGACTTAGTTTAATTTGGAATTATCTAAACTGTTGGCAGTTCCATGATCTCGTTTGGTTCATTCCGAGTCTACTTTTTTCTCGAGTTTTTGCATACAATACAAACTTTGATCATTGTTATATCTGAAGCTCAGGGAAGTGATCTACTCTCAATTGCCTCGTCTGATTTCGCAGACAGAAAGCTGGCAGATAGACAGAACATTCTTACACCTGACCAGTGATGTTAAGCGAGGTAAAATTCCCGTTACTGCATCTCGTCTGCTCCTGCTTTCTTTTCTGAGAATCTTAAGAAAGGGGAATAAAGAGAACTCTGAAGTATGGCTTTGCTTGATCGAGTCTGCATGTTGGAATTTCTTGCAAGTGGTTGCTCTCCAAGTATATCACCGATTCAATAACTTTGGCCCAAAGGCTGAGGTAAAGTATATGATGATTCAGGGCAGTATGGTTTATGCAAATGTGGCAATTGCATGAGATCCCTTATATGTAATGTACAGAATGGAATGCTGTGACGGATCAGTTCCGACGTTGTTGGACGCAACAAAGTATGTTGTTCCGCAACGCCCATTTCAGCTAGACATTTAATAACTTTTCTGCTCGATCGGTGGAGCATTATTAGACATAGTCAGTGTGTTGCCTGGTGTGAAATGAAGAACATAAGCTGTTAGACGGGAACAGATCGTGGAGTTTCATTACTTGCCGAGTGGAAGGGGATGTTCAATAAATTCCTACAGAGAGGTTCAGCAGAATTTTGCAGCCATGCAACGACTAACGTCGGCAGGACATATGATCAACAATCAATTCATACAATCTGCTGATATGATTTTGATGATGATATGTTGATGTTGATCATGAAATATGAGTTTTTCCATTCTTCTGCACTAGTTCTTTGATCTTGAACATGTCTAAGCCCCTCCCTTCCTTTTTGCAAGGGAATCAGAGTAGCTTGTTTTCTCTCTCGAATTGGATTCAAACAGTTCATTTACATTGGGCATGACAAATTCACTGGAATTACTTCTCTACAGCCTGTCTTCAAGATTAATCCGCCAAAACAATAAGAAGAGAACGTGACGTTCACATTCGTTGAAAGGACAAAATTTCTTATTTTCGCAACGGTTCCTTTTCATTAACTCATTGTTCAATTCAATGGTCACCAATGGCTTCCCTGACCCTACTACCATCTGAGCCAAGATTCTGAAGTTCTGCGCCATTCAGCACGGGGTGGGTAAACTAGAGGAAGCTCTTGGGTTGATTCATGCTTTGGAATTTAGCAAAATGCCTCGCTTTTGGGTGCGATTCTCGGGGAAAGTCGCATGTGTCGCTCTGTCTTGTTTGGAGAAACAGCTGCCATGAAACTTATCGATATGGATCCATAGAATCCTGCAGACTAATTTGTCTGACCATTAAGTCATGAGGAACTCTTAAACTAACGATTTTATCTTAAAATGATGGGGAGAAGAAAAATCAGTGTAACACTAATTATGATATTTGCTTATATGATTAACACTTCATTTACGAATTTATATTAATTCTTTCTCGTATCACGTGACGGAATAAAATGGCAGATTAATTTCAACCACTTGCATGGAACCATATGTTCACTTCGCGGGGCAAATCAAGCCCACTGAAAAACAGAAATTACAAATTAATATAAAAAATTTTAAAAAAATCTGGTGTTCAGACATTTTAGTTTGTCGTTATTGTCCCGGTCACCCCGGCGAAAGGGAAACCGCGTGCCCGCCACCCCCTGATTTCTCCTCACCGCCCCATGAAAGCACCAATGGCTCCTCCATAGCCGCCCGCCCTTATAACCTCTCCACCCCCAACCCAATTCGAAGTTCATCACAAGGAATACAAATACAGAGCTTTGCTTACACCATATGTGCCGGTCAACGGATTTCCCCAACTTTCGCTCCGGCGACAGGGACCGTCTCAAGATCCGGGGCTTCTATGTCCGCCTCCCCGACGCCGACTCCCGGAGGCCCTTCCCGGAGTCGTTGACACTCCTCTACTTGCCCCGCATCAGCGAGAACTCCCTCGAGATCGACGGCTCTAAGATCCGGCCCGACCTCCCAGCCTTCGTCACCCTCCACCGCGTCGTCTCGGAGGACGGCGGAGGAGCAGGCGGTGCCGCCGCCTCGTACGGGTCCAGGGACCGGGTGTGCGCGAGCGAAGGCCTCATGTTCGAGGTCTACGCGGGGGAGGAGAAGGCGCTGAAGGGAGTCTTCCGGAGGGACGAGTACGGCGAGTGGGCGGTGGACTGCAGGTGCGCAATTGAGGGGGCCCGCGGCGGCGGGGAGGCGGAGGTGTGCGTGGAGGCGGAGGGCCACGTGACGATGGTGGAGAGGGTGGAGATGGTGGCGGCGCGGCGGAGGTTCCGCGGGCTGGAGGAGATACCGGAGGAGAGGGAGGAGGTGGCGGAGGACGAACAGGTCGGCAGCTGCTGTTGCTGCTCGTGCTCGGAGGGGGACAGCGGATCGGACGGCGGAGATGTGATGGAGTTCAGTGGCTGGGGTGGTGACGTGGAGGAATGTACGGAGGAGATTAGAGTCAGCACGGAAGGAGTGAGGTGGGCAGTCGACGTGGGGATATGGGTGATGTGTGTGGGAGTCGGGGTATTGGTGTCGAGGGCATCGGCGAGGAGACTCCGACGCCGGAGACTGATATGAAGACTTTGAAGAAACTAGCGGGGGAGAAAATATAATTTTGTATTACTTTTGGGCAAATGTATAAACTAATTCTTCTGTTATCTTCAATGCAAATTTCTTCAACCTCGAAGCCGAAATAAGAGAAGTCCAATTTTGGTTGAAAGTGTAATATAGTGAGAGGTGTGGGAAATTTCCTAATACCCGTGACAAATTTTGAGGTGGTCTTTATTATTGTTCTAGAAAGTAAAGATAATTTTCTATTATTGAAGAATTGATACACAACCATGACGTTCAAGTAAAACAATTTTTTTTTTAAAAAAGACATTAGAAAAATATTTCAAGACATCAACCTGGATTAGTTCAAGTGGTTTGACACTGATTCACTTTAAGTAAGGTCTCGTGTTTAAGTGTTATGAACGAAAAAATTCATGTTAGAAAAATATAAGAAGTCATTCTAGGAGGACTTAAGACTTAATTTTCTCCACAATTTATTTATTTATATTTCTATAGTATTTGTTTTCTCCTTACGTTATTATTAGGATCTCAATTTTCAAACCTCAATCATGTGCAGACCACGAGCCCTAATGACCTGCAAAAGGGGGGAAGAATGAGAGGAAATCTCAATTTCCCTCTCTTATGTTTATATGAGAGTGTGCTCAGAAAGTAAAAGAAATTGAACTTAGGATTTATGGGTATCTATAGAGGTATTTATGGGAGTCCCAAGATATCTTTATCGAGATATCGTAATATGTGCATAATATTTAATAAATAATAATAAGTAGATGTACTTGCCATATATATAGTTAGAGATAGAATAATATCTTATATGATATATTGACAGAATATTCTAGAGATAATATGAATGATCTTAGGAGATTTAGATAAGAAACTATACTCAATAGGATTTAGCTACCGAACGGGTCAAGCTAATTTTCTGGTCCCTAACATAAGCCTCATACTCCCGTGAGCTGGAGCTTCGAGAGATCACGAGAGTAGATCAACGTCGTTGTTGATGTCGCATCGTAGGCTATGGCCTTTTCATGTTGTGGCTAGAGTGACGTTGTGCATCGTGTCTGTCATGCTCTTTAATGGGAGGAATCCCATCGCTGTAGAAAGCAAGGGGACCTTCGCTATAGAAAGCACAAGCCAGTATTTTATTGTTGTAGAAAGCGAAGGTCATGGTTCTCGATATGGAGATGAAGATATTTGTCGGTGTAGAAAGCAATAGTCCCTTCGCTATAGAAAGCGAATGCCAAGATCCACCGTCGTTGAAAATGATGGTCGTGGTCCTCAAAGGGATATGAGGAACCCCAGCGCTATAGAAAGCAAGGGGCCTTTCGCTATAGAAAGCGAAGGTCACTGTGTCCTTGGTGTAGAAAGCGAGGAACGTGGTCCTCAACGAGAGGTGAAAAAATCCGTCGCAATAAAAAGCTAGGCCCTTCGCTGTAAAAAGTGAAGGCCTATTAGGATCCTTCGGTGCAGAAAGCGAAAGCCCCTTAATCTACTAGTGTAAAAACCAGAGGCTTAGGTCCTCAAAAAGTTGGGCGGCAATGGCAGTAGTCACATGACACGAGCATCTTATTAAAACTGGAGCTTATACTCAACATATAAGAAAGACTGTGCATTGGATGAAAAGTTTTTTTTTATTTATGAGAATGATTGCCTCAAATAGGGGTCCTTGAGCGACGCATGGGTCGTCAAGCGATGTGGGAGGTCGACTCGTGATACATCATGCTGGCTCTTTTTCTTACATAATGGATGGACTAATCCACAATCAACTCAAGGTTGTAATTGTTTTCGCGGGGATGATCAAAATCATCATGTCTCCCTTATGTTGATGGCGAAGAGTCTAAGATCCTCGAGGATGAGATGTCAACATCGTTGACGGATGCGTTGTCGGAGGAAAATATGGTGCAGCCCCCGGGTCGCTAAGTATTTTCCAAATTCCTAATCCTCGAGAGATAAACAATGTTTTTCATAATGAATATTGAAAATTTAGGCTCAATTAATAACTAGGTGTGAGGATTCAAGTGATGAATATCCAAGTATGAAATTAGGAAAGTTGAATATTTTATTTCATCATACAAAATTTTTTCTTCTCTTAATAGAGATTGAATTTTGTCAAGGAAAGTCAAAAAATTATGATGCGATGAGATTGAGAGGAATTGATCGGATTAATGGCAAGATTCACAAAGTAACCTTGATTTAAATTTCGAATATCAAAATTTTTCTTTTGATCGATCGTGAGAGTAAAAGTTAAAAAGCGGGAACTTAACTTGTGATAGCCCCGGAGCGACGGTGCTGTATATCTTTCGCGATGAAAGTCGTGACCGTCACGAGATAACCCTGTTGCGCGACTCCACCTTGTCGGTCCCTGCAACTTGCCGTGAGGGGTATGCAACCCCCATTCCCAAGTTGAGGTTTGCTTTGCTTCTTGTTATAAGAATTATCATTTCCTGATGTAGCAGAAAACAACCAATGCAGATGACTTTTCGTACCGTTTCCCACATACGACGCCAATGTCAGTATCTCGATTTTCGGACCTTAATCACGTGCAGACTACAAGTCTCGAGTGACCTGCAAAAAAGGGGAACAACGGAAGGGAATCTCGATTTTCCTCTCTGTTGCTTAAATGAGAGTGTGCTCGGAAAGTAAATGTAATTGAACTTAGAATTTAGGGGTACTTGGAGAGGTACTTATAGGAGTCTCGAGATATTTGTATCGGGATATTGTAATATGTGTAGAATATTTAATAATAAATAACAAATAGATGTACTTGTTTTATATGTGGTTAAAGATAAAATAATATGTCATGTGATACATTGACATAATATTTTAGAGATAATATGAGAGATATTACGAGATATAAATAAGAAAATATACTCAATAGGATTTAATTACCCTAATCTGGAGCATTAACATTGACACAGGATGGTAAGTCGGGGCTCAACGGATCAAACCAATTTTTTGGTCCCTAACTGTTATTTTCATTTTTGAACTCGCACAACTTCTTAGCCTACGTTTGCCACTAGACCTAGAACCCTTCGGCTCTAAGGTGCAACTGTGATACTGATTTGAGTCGTCAGAGGTCCATCGCATGGACAAAGACGCGATTTTATATGCAATTTATCCAAATATTACTACTTATGGCGCCTCTATGAAATAGGACACTTTTCCAAGTAAAGCATAAAACTGAAAACGTTTCCCCGAGCCAAACCCGCCTAATTCTGTACACACACTTCTCTATTTTCTCTCAAGATAAGACGGGGAAAAATGCAAAGCTCAAGTGCCCCAAACTTCCATCTTCCCCAGAATTGGTGACAATGCCAGTAACTCCCGCCTTCAGCACCGTCTCCTCGCCGTGCCTCAGGGTCCCCATCCGCCTCCCGAGGACATTCCATGGCTGCCACCAACTGCCCCGAGCCCTGACCGTTAGGTGCAGCAGCGGCTCGGAGAGCGGAACCCGAAGTGGGAACCTCAAGGACGCGCTGTCGGGCATGGTGGACGCGCAAGTGGAGGAGCTCCTCAGCAGAGAAGAGAACCGGACTCTGCTGGACGGGTTGGACAGGGCTTCCCAGCGGGTGGAGAAGGCCAAGAGGGAGCTCGCGGAGATCGAGCGGCAAGAAGCCGAAGCGAGCCAGCTGAGGAGTTATGTCGAACAGCTTGAGAGCAGAGCCTCTGAGGTCTCTTCCCTTCCCATTTCTCCTTTCGCTGCTCCAATCTATGATTTTGATCAGAAGACTATGTCGGATTCAATTGCCAGCTAGTGACAATTTGCCTGTCATCTTTCCTGATGATTTTTTACTGTTGACTATATGAGATGAGTTCTTGATTCCTGTTCAGCTTAGCATTCAATGAGGATGTCTAATTCATATTGAATGATGGAAATTGAGGCAGTTAATTTTGTTGAAGGCTATTATGTACTGAAGATTTGAACCGACAAGATAGTGAAAAACCAAGAAAAGAAAGGAGTTTGCTCCAAAAAAAAAAAAAAAATTACTGCACAGTTCTTTCGAGGCATGTGCGAGTCGGACTATGCTTCCAGTTCTGGGATTTGCTCTGTTTGTCCATGCTTTATGGACTGATCATTACAAGAAGTGATGAATTTGGGTCGGTAAAAACGTGATATGGAAGGAGGCATTTCCGGATTAGGGGAAACCAAACTCTCCTACTGGGAGAGCTCTGATAACTCGATTCTGGTCACAAGTAAAAGGGTTTATCTTTGACAATTTAAGCAGACCCTTGATTAGGGATCTGGAGAGCAACAGAAGTACACATTTCATTGTAGTAGTCACTTTCCTATTATGCTTAAATGGAGATTAGTTGATGGTTGATACGAGCTAGCACCTAGAGGAATGCTCCTAAACCCTTTAAGGTAGCTATTTTGATCTTATCTACTTATCACTTTCATGATAGAAGATCGCAATGACTAACCTTTGAATCGGGTTGATCTTGTTAATCTTGGATTTTGTTTTCATTATTATCTGTTGGACACACCAAACTGATACTTCTATTACACAAATCATAGATTGCAGAATCCCAGAAGGAAATACTAGAAGCCAGGGCAATGGTCGAGGAAGCAGAACGATTTCTGTCAAACATGAAAAAAAGCCAAGATAGTGCCAGCGACGACGGGGAGATTGACAAGGACAAAGAGAGATTGGAGTCTGTAAAAGCTGCTTCTGTTTCTGCCATTATAGGCACCTTAGCTGGGTTGCCCATATCCCTTACTCAAGTCAGCTCCACCTCTCAGCTGATACTTCATTTGGCGATTGCATTTGTTAGCTGTGCTCTGTTCGGAGTTACCTTTCGCTACACAGTTAGGCGAGACTTGGATAACTTTCAGCTAAAAACGGGAACAGCTGCAGCTTTTGCCTTCGTTAAAGGTACAAATGACTAACCAACCAAAGGCACTACCAGTTTGATACGCTGAGATATTCCAGTTATTCATAGCTGATGTTCTCATCTGTAGGGCTCAGTGCTTTAGGCGGGGGATCCCCTTTGGAGCTCAACCCTGGGAGCTTCATGTCACATGCATTTGATGGTGCACTGAATGTTTCTGAGAGTCTTCTGGTCTTTGCTTTCGCAGCTATCGGTCTTGATTTCTGTTTTAAGACAGGACTAATAAGCACCTTCCCCATAAGAAAAACCGATTCAAATTGAAGAATATATGGGATGTGTGATACAACTCTGTGAATTATATGATGTCACCTGATCTTCCACGGGCATTTAATCACGTCGATGCCAAAGCTTGGAGTATGGACAGGCTGGCTATTTTGGACAGCATGTCTTATATGAAAGGGTAAATCCCAAAATCTGCTGTAAATCCGAGCTAAAACTTCCTGTATAGTCTCTGTACTCATAGATGGCATTGTTGGTTATGGAAACAGAAATAGTTTGCATAAGGATTCACTGGGAAACACGTCGAGTGTATGGGACGGCTAGAAGAGTTGTATGTATGAAGCTGAAAATTGTGAAGCTTTCTGCGTGTTCCATATGTTTGGCAAGATCAATTATATTATCGAATGATAGTTTGTTCCATGCATAATTGTGATAAGATAGGACAGGATACAGGTTTGACCATGATGTACGATTATCAATCAAATAAAAAGTTATTCTATGTATCTATCCTTACATCTCCAACTACTGGTGGGGTGACAGCTAGTTTTGGGATGTTGGGGGATATCATTATTGCCGAACCTAATGCCTACATTGCATTCGCTTGGAAAAAGAGTAATTGAAGAAACATTCAAGTTGGATTTCTCAAAAAAAAAAAAAAGAGAACAAGTTGGAGATAAAACGTTCCCATTTCACGGTAAAAGCTTTACATGTGTAAGGTTTTTTAGCACGTGCAGGATTCTACTATAAATAGAAGGTACGCATTTCTATTTCAGTAATTTCTCTCCTACATGGCAAGTCGTCATCGGTCTTTCCAACTTAAGTATCATGGAGTTGAATTGAGCCATTATCACCCCCAATCAACTTTTCTTGCGTGTTTCACGTTTGAGTTGCATCACCTTGAAGGACCGAAATTGAACGACCGATGGTCACTCTTCTAAACCCCTTTTTCTTCCTCTAATAATAAAGTGAAGCCATTTTAATATGAACAAAATGTCCAAATACAACGTTATGCAAAACAAATATCTTGGGACACATAGAAAAGGAACCAAAATCAACTCGAAAAGCCTCGACAAAAAGACAAGAGCGCTTCTAATTTATATACCAAACAAATTTGTTCAACTAGTCTGGTATATGCTCCAAGATATATATATTTGATTCGATATGGATTAAAAGTGCGAATACAACTTTGGGTTATAGGTCATATCTTATTTAAGATTAGAAGACATCAACGGGGTGGTGGCGCAGTTGGCTAGCGCGTAGGTCTCATAGCTAAAGAGTGATCCTGAGGTCGAGAGTTCGAGCCTCTCTCACCCCAAATGTGTTGTTTTAATTTAGTTTTTGGATATAGAATACCTACACTTACTCAAACATAAAAACATTTCAATTTTTTTCTTCCTTTTACTCTTGATTTATTTTAGTTTCCACGACTTATAAATACTTTTGTTTTTTCTTTTTATGGAAAATGCTAATAAAATCTAGAAAGGTAATAATTAGATGGGAACCGACTCTACCAACTGAATTTAGATGACTTAAAATAATTAAATTTAATTTTACAATATCAGTTTAAATAAATGAAAAATATTACAATAGATGTAGTACAAATTAATTACAAACTAATTAATGTTTTGAATATTAATAAAAAATGATGGAAGAAATAGAGAGATGTGGACCAAGGGTTAGGGAGAGAGAGAAAAAGAGAAACGGGAGAGAGTGGGAAAGTGATCGAGAAAAAATATAATATTTGATCATGGATATTTATAATTGCAGTTTTAATTACTGGTTGTTATAAAACATAAATATTTTATAAGGTATTTAGAAAATTTAAAAGTTACCCTTCAAGTTATTCTTTTTTTTAAAAAAAAATTGCTAGTATTTAGCAATCTCGTTGGGGCTTTCATACCTCGCTTTCGTTTAGCTTAATTTCTTTGCTTTTATTTTATGCTTTTCTCTTCTGAGCTACGACTTTGTGTAATTCACCGAGAAAGATATATGCACATTATTCCAATCATCGTACAAAAATCACATTTTAGTTACCCTTTTCCTCTTAAATAATAATAATAATAATAATACGACTGATAAAATTTAATAGTTTTCCATTGTAAAAATTAGTCATAATAAGGGTTAATAATCAAAATGGGTTATTACGCCAGATATCTCATGGTATCACTCGTTTCTTGAATCTATCTACTTTAAAAATTACCCGAAAATGCCTATAATTTACATATTGTTCTAAATCTATTATGCTGTCAATTTATCCATCAATAAAACGTAAATATGTTTCAAACATATCTTATGATTTTCATTTTTTCTCAAATCTTTCTTATGATTTTAATTTTTTTCTCAAATTTATCAATAGCAAAGAACTACAATGGCAAAAATGAGTGCACTTATATTCCACGTCAGCAACACTATTAAATATTGATGGATAAATTAACGCAATGATAGATTTGGAGTCAAATGTAAATCATGAGTCTTTCTAAATAATTTTTAAACATTAGGTAGATTTGACAAATGTGTGATACCATGAGATATTTGGCGTAATTACCCATAACCAAAAAAATCTCAAACTTTTCACATTTTAACGATTTTAGCACGAAAAATTTTCTTGCTGACAGTGAGGGGGGGGGGGGGCCTCAATGCCGCCCCCCATCCCTTGAATTGGGGTCGCCGGCGACATATAAGTTAAAGGTTTTTCGATTCCGACCGGTGGAGGGCTCGACGCCGACTCCCAACACCTCCCTCCCCCAACACAAAATTAGTGTTGTCGGAGACATAAGTTGAGGGTTTCTCGATTTTGACTGGTGAGGGCCTCGACGCTAGTCCCCACCTCCTCATTAGCGGTGATGGCTGGCGTCGAGGCCCCCATCGCCGGCTAATTCCCTTCCTCCACATTGTCGGTTAGCTATCTTTTATATTTCTTTTTAAAAAAAAATTAATTTTTTTTAAATATGGGACCCACTCAGCTAATCATCGTGAGTCACGTGGCATCGTCATGTGCACATCAGTAATTTCGATTAAAATTAACCGAAATATTGATGATGTGCTAACATTGTTATCAAATGGTAGTTTGTGATTTAATTAGTTAAAGAAAAAAATCATGCTAAAATTATTAAAATGTGAAAAATTAGTGTTTTTTTTTTCCTGTTATTAACCCTCATGGTCTAATTAATCTAGTTTCAAGGGAGAAACAATTGCATTCCTTTCCAAGCAGAACAATGCATTTGTGCAAGATGTCCCCAACTAATTCCCATGTGAGGGAGCAGACGAAGTGTGCTATGTCTTCTCCACATGATGACATGAACATGAAAATGATGCATCACAAATTGTTTCCACATGTAGCTGTATCCATCTTGACCATACCCCTGACCTGACACCAACTTAATTAATTTATTATAGAAGCCTCTTCACCCAAACTCCAAAACCTTTTATATATGTTTTTTTTTTTTTCTGGAAAAGATCTTTTCTCTATGTCATTCACTTCTTAGTAATTCAGATCTATCTTTGTGAGCAAACCGTACGGGAAGGCTTTGCCCAATCTTAGTTTGTCCTAACACTCTCGAGACATGGAATGTAACCTTATGCAATCTCATTACGTGATTAACTCTCTCAAGTAGATCTGAAAACAAGATCGTAGGATGTTTGGAAACTCACGCTATCGGAAGCAAATTTTGAACCAAATTATTGCTAGCGAAAAGTGAGGTGCTCAATAACACAATTCTACAAAACCGCATGTGGTTTCAGATCAGGTGGAGAACTATTTAAGCAAAACGCCTAGAGCAACCTACTCATGAGTCCTACATATATCCCGTCCATTATACTGAAATATATAACCTAGAAAATTATGAGATTTTATGATCTTATCTCGTAATGATATGTCAATTCTTTATTTCTAAATTGTAGGATAAAAGCGACTCATATAATTGAATGACCATCGGCTATTTTCTCTAGTCGACACTACTAGCCTTTTCCTTCACGTACTTATGTTAAAATAGCTTGCGATTAACTATAAGATCTCGAGATTAGAATCCCCCGTTGAGCAATAGTTGACCTTCTAATGCAGTCAACTTGAGCTGCCGCCTCTGCCTCCGACTCCGATCCATCTCAGCGGCAGAATCAGCGGCCGGGGGGCATTTAAGTAAAACCAACTAAGAGCTGTCAGGCACCGACCCAATAAAAGCTGCCCCTTCAATCTCTTGCCCGTCGATTGAATTTAGAGAGAGAAAGTCCGATCCTCTAGAGAGAGATAGAAAGAGAGATGGCCAATCCCATTCCAAGAAGAAGGCAAAGCAGTCACAATTTCCATTTGCTGTGTGGCCTTCTGTTGTCTCTCATTTTGGTGCAATCCCCGCAGGTTTCCTGTCGGGAGTACAAGGTTGGAGATTTAGACGCTTGGGGCATTCCCTCCGCTGACAACGGACAAGTCTACGAAAAGTGGTCTAAATATCACACCTTCAACATCGGTGACACCCTCCGTAAGTAGTCGTCCCATCATGTTTTGGGTTCGATTCCATCCATTTCGACTATAGCTTTCGAATAATTGCTGACTGACCGAATAATTAACTATCCGAGAAAGTGCATCTGTTTCACGTCAGTCGTGGATTAGAATACTATTTAGGATATACTCGAGATCTAATCGGAGTGGCTGATTGCTTGCTTGATTGATTGATTGATTCAATTGATTGGGCAGTGTTTCTTTACCCGCCGAGCGAGGACTCGGTGATCCAAGTGACCGAGCAGTCCTACAACACCTGCAACCTCAAGGATCCGATCCTCACCATGAACGACGGCAACTCCCTCTTCAACATCACCTCCCTCGGCACCTTCTTCTTCACCAGCAGCGTCTCCGGCCGCTGCGAGAAGAAGCAGAAACTCCGCATCTCCGTCGGCAACGTCTCCTCTTCAACTTACGCTCCAGGGCCCTCTGCATTGTCCGACATATCCCCGTCTTACCCGACCGTCTTCGGGAGCATCCCCCAGGGGTCCTCTTCTTCTTCTTTTTCTATTTCTTTGACGGTGCAGAGCTTCCCGGTCTCATCCGCGGTTGCCATTGGATTTGCCACTTTTGCAACGGTCAGAGGCGTATTTTGATAAAAGTAATAATTCCATCTCTCCCTCTTTGTTCTTTCTTTCCAACTCTGTTATTGATAATTATTTGTTCATGGATTTATAGTTACTGTTGGGGTTGATGTGGTCCGACCATTTTATTTTTAGGAAATTTTGGTGATGTCATAAATGTTATTCTTTCCAGCAAAGAACAAGTAATAATTGTTCGCGGTTTATTCCAATATTGTGCGCAATTTATAAGCTATCATCCATTTATATAGAGCCGTGAACCCCAAAGATGGTCTTACATTCCATGTAAAATATGTACTATATATAATTAATATTCTCGGAATTTATTTCATTCATCTTCGCTCGGATCAACTGTTAATTTCGCTTTTTCATTTTCTGATGAATAAATATGGCCTTTCAATATATTTTAAATATAATAATTTCTTGAGTTATGTGTTCGATATATATATTGGGGAGGAAATATGAGAATCTATGCGAAAGGAAAAGGGGAAGCAGAGAGTGCTTTCTCTTTTGATATTTCCTAAGAAAAGGATAGCAATAGGCATCGGAATGTGGAAAAGGAAGATCTAGGGTTTGATTGGACCACGTGAGTCCAACAATTCAATTGAACAAAACCGACACAAATAATATAGTAGGGAGGTGGCCCTTGCTATGCACGATCATCAATACCCGCTAATTATAAATCGTAAAATATAAATATAAATAATATTTTTTGATTATTATTAAGTAATTACAGATCATCAAAATTTATATAGAAATTCATATAATTGATATATATTCATTGAAATAGTGAATATATTTTATATAAAAAATACTTACTTTACTCATTTGATATTGACATACCGTAATAGTTCTTTGAGCTGCATGACTTTCTTGCTATATATGATCGTAGTTTGTTTCAAACTCATAGAGATTCTTCCATAAATCTCTCTGTAAAAGGAACAGCGTTATTCATGGCCCGTGAAAGAAAATCGTGTTGCCAGGAAAAAATAGTAATGGCAATGGATAAAGAAAAAATAACAAAACATGAAAGAATGAAGTATAGGCGGTTGTGAGGCCTATATATAGTCGTAAAATGGTAAAAATTATACATATTAAAAAAATATTGGGCTGTCGCATACTTATACAATTGGTTGCATGATAATAGCATCATGCATAATGATTGGTATATTTTGTGAAGAAAAAATACATATCCAATTCGGATATAATTTAAAGCACAATTCATAAAAAGTCGAATAAAACGAAATAATAATGTGAATACACTTATTATTTTCGTTCGTTTATTCATTGAAAGTCAAATAAATATATTATAAGTAAAATTAATTTATTAAAAAATATAATAATAAATAAATAAAAACGAATGAAAGTCACGAGAATAGGAAATCAAAATCGTAGTCTGCCAAACGTACTCCAAAAATAGTAAAGTTATATATATATATATATATATATGATATGGATGTACATCTGCATACAAATCATGACAATGTTTTCTTTTGCCGGTCGGTCGCATTATTGATCCTGTGCATCCGCCAGCTATATATGTGAGTTTTGCACAAGGGCGAGCCCACTGCCCACTTGCCATGCATTATTAGTCTATGCATCTACAAACCTAAGCCCGATTTACTACTATGTGCACATTTGGGTTCCTGCTTTATTAATGTTTAATAAAAAAGTATCCATGGTAAAGCGTGTAACAAAATAGCTGATCCTCAAGAAAGGGTATGTATATTATACTATATTCCCTCCTCTCGTCTAAGAAATGATTCTCATCGGTAGAATTTCTAATATTCTTTATTGAACTTTTAATCTCTTATATAAGGTCTATAAACTTATTTTGTAATTGAAAAAATAGATGCTCTCTCCAAGGTGGCACGCTGATAAGATACTTTGAAATGCTAAATAGTGAAGCATACCTTAAGTTTGAATTATAAGGTCCGCAAATATGCTCGGGGATAGAATTGTGAGGAGAATCAAAATTCAGTAATCGCTATTAGAAATGGTAAATATGGAATGTAATTGAAATAATTGATGTGGAAGATGAAAACCAATCCTATTGGTAGATTCGTGAAGCAAGTAGTTTAACACGCATTAAACTTTTTTTTAATTGAATGTACAACTGAAATTGAATGACCTAATGTTCGGATGAAGGTGTGTTTGTTTTATAAACAATGTTCAACTCAACTCAACTCAACTCCACTTATCTTCAATTCAACATCACAATCATTATATATTTTTTATTTTTTAAATATTTTTAACCATTTAATTTAATTTTTAATATTAAATTCTCTCAACTATTCATTACTTTTTTAGAATTCAACAACACAATCATTACTTAATCATTATTTTTTCTCAATTATTTATTACTTTTTCACACTTTTTCTCATAATTCAACAATACAATCATTACAAACCAATTAAAATCAAAACTCAACTCAATTCAATTCTCAATCCAAATGCACTTTAAGTTTCAGCTTTTAAAGTGAAGATACCTTCTATCTCTTCGAAAAATTTGAATAATTAACTAAATCTCAAATATTAGTTTCAAATTGTATTGGCATACATACATAAAACTACAACTCCTCAATAACTGATTCTTGATTGTATTTCTGCGATGACGCAATAACTATACAGTAAATTATTAAATCGCTTAAACTCGATAAGGTCATCGATGATCATATTGAAGCCACAACTGACCATCCTGAAGCCGTAAGCAACAATCCTAAGTATGAACTCGAAAAATGTAAATATTGAATATGCCCATATCACCGTATCATTTTTCCTTAAAAAAATTTAAGCAATTTATTTACCAATAATGAAAATTAATCATAACCTGATCTGTGGTTGACTATAATGGATTTTACTGGAAATGTAATAAATATGAGATATGAATGGATAAGGAATTATAATGCGGAGAAAATTTTGATTGTTTGGCTGGAGGTAATAAAAATATAGTGAATGGAGAAAAACATATTATCAAAATATAAAAAATGCCATTGCTATTATAATTAGAATAATATATTATAAATACAATAAGTATTTTACTTAAAAAGATAAACAACAAGCCGTTCGAGTACATTAGGGCTTGCTGGAGTTGAATCCAGCTCCGTTGAGCCCAAGCACGGCTGGGTTCGTGACACCCAGAGCGAACGGCTTGTTGGCTTAAAGATGCCTCCTAAAACAAGATTTGGCCTCATTGGGGTCAAATATGGAATTGTTGGCTTAAAGTCGCCTCGACCGGTGCCGTCATTTAGTCGGAATTGGAAGTCCCGGCAGTGGCGGCAATGAACCGCACATTGGTTTTACGGCCCTAGAAACCTCATGAGCCGTTCAGTGTATGAAAGTAGAATTTTTCATCTTAAATCTAGCGTATGATTTTATATCGTAATTGCCCATCAAATCTGGCATATCGTAATTTCTCCATCCTAAATTGACATAAATTTTGATGTGACACGCGATGGGTAAGTCACTAAAATAAATTATGCGTCAAACAACCACTTGAAGCACTAATCGAGAGATTTTATCATTTTATAAGTAACATCCTATGTAGTCTCTCCCAAGATAATTAAATTAATTCGAATGTTTGTTCGATTTTCCTCCGGGGACTGACAGCGATGATGCAAACGGGTACGTACGTCGCTGATTATTTCCAGATGTCGGCAACTCGAGCTCGCGCTGCCTCAGACGTCATCATCACTCGTAAAAAATAACAACAAAAAATGGAGCAAGCCGCATGGCCGATCTGTAATTTCGTCGACATTTATAGGGAGAGGACGGTCCCATCCCGTCCCCGTCGTCCTCAATCAATCCCAATTTGTCGCCTTATGATCTCATATTCGCCATTGATTATCAGCTCCGACGCCCCAATACAGTACTCTCAGAAGAACCCTAGAAAACGCCCTCCCCCCTTGCATCCCCTAGCTCCGCGGTGTGCGGGGCCGTTCGATCCTCTCGACTCGATCATCGTGGCCGGCGCGCACCGACCCACCCCTAAGGTAAACATTTCCAGCTCCCCCATATTGATTGATTGCTCGGCCGGCGTTGAATTTATGGTCCTTTTCTCTGATTGCTTGCTGCATTCCTTCCGTTGTTACCGTTGAATCGTCAGTGTGATGTTTTTGGGCACTATGGACCTCCAACCTGAAACTTATGAGCTGGCTCTTTCTTTTTGTAAACAATCGGTTGCTTTGTGAAAGATTGTTCGGCTTAATCAAGTCAATTTCGGCATTAAGTTTGTTTATTTGCAAAAGATAAGGGATCTATTCGATAAGCCACGAAATGGGGAAAGTGAAACATGGCAAGGAACTTTAGCCTGATTTTATCTTCATGCCACGGCAACCTAAGTCGGCCTTTGGCTGCAGACAGTGGCAGCAGCGGGGGTGAGTCGGTGATTGAGTCATACAAGACCCAATGGTGATTGCAGTCACTTAGCCTTGCTAGTTTGTGATTGAGCACATAAGGTGGTTCGACGAAGCTTTCCTTGAATGAAATTTGCTGTATCATTCTTTTTTTGAAGGATCTTGATCTAAGGGGTTGTGAGAAACTCCTTTGGTGGTTTCCTTCACTCGCATATGGCAGAGTTGGTCGGGCCGAGGTTGTATAGTTGTTGCAACTGCCGTAACAATGTTGCTCTCCACGATGATGTCATATCTAAATCGTTTCAGGTGAACCCTTGTCTGCCATTTTCCTTCAATGGTGGTTGTGCATTCGTTTTGAGATTAGCTAAAAGGAAGTTGCACATGACTATGAAACTGAGAACTCAACTAGAGGAAGCATGATTTAACCATGATCCATGAATCTCGGGTTGAAGTGAAATTTTTTTTAGTGGTATGCATTCTCTTATGGGGACTTAATAATCAATCATGAACATTTGAATCAGGAACTTAATAATGTTTGTAAATTTGTGTTCTTTTCATGCGATGTTTCCTTATTGTACCCAGAATCTTTGTGTTCCGGTTGGGTCATTTTGCTGTGAATTGTATGCATCTATTAATGAATCGTCTTGGGGATGATACGTGTTGTTTCCAGAAATTTGCTTATTTGTACAATGAATGATAGGGGAGGAATGGTCGGGCTTTCCTATTCTCCCATGCAATGAACGTAATGGTCGGGCCAAAGGAGGACAGGCAGCTCATGACAGGCCTTCACACAGTTGCTGACGTTTACTGCAGCGATTGTAACGAGGTCTTGGGCTGGAAGTACGAGAGGGCATACGAGGAAACGCAGAAGTACAAGGAAGGGAAGTTCATCCTTGAGATGTCAAAGATAGTGAGGGAGAATTGGTAGCAGTAAAAATGCTGTTATTGGAGTTTCTTTGGGTGTTTGTTGGCTTCGGTGCTTCAAAGCCTCGATATTGTGCTCAAGAGGTGAAAGAGTAACTGTCATTGCCTCCCGTGTGCTCTTTGTTTTCGAATGTAAATCTGTATCCAATTGAATTGGATGTGTTTATAGATTCCTGTACAGATTCATCTAGCACTTTCCTATTCTCCATGCTGCTGTTCTTGGAGTCTGTTCGATGGCACGTCGTGCTATGGAACGGGATTAATATACGAATTACAATAAACAGAGATTCCTCTGCATAAAGAAGGGAAGAAACGTTTTCTTCTTCTACTGCTATTTCATTTTCGCTTGATAATTAATTCCCTCTTCCCAATCCTAAAATTAAATAAATCTATATACCCAAAAGAAGAAGAAGAAGAAGAAGAAGAAGAAGAAGAAATGATAAAACAGAAATTACCGGAATTTTTGTTACGTCGGTGACTAGATCGGAATAACTGAACTTTAAACCGGCCGTTGACCAACTAAACCGTACCGGTCTATCCTTATCTGACACGGGACGATTCCTCCTCCTCTTCTCCTTCCTCCTTCGACATCCTCGTCCCTCTGTCTCTCTCATCTCCCCTCAACTGGACATCCAACGGATCATCCCTTTCCTCTGATACCCATAAAGCTGATTGCAGCAGAGACAGACGAACGCAGAGAACAAGGAGGAGAAACCCTGAGATCCCACAGCTCAAGCTCAAGCTCGCTTTGCGTTCCCGATTGATTTGTTGATTGGTTGCTAATCTGTGGGGGGAATCCTATCTCAGATAGTTTCAGACGCGGAGGAGGACAGGATGTACGTCAAGGCGACGCCGCCGACGGATCTGAACCGGAACACCGAGTGGTTCACGTACCCGGGCGTGTGGACCACCTATATCCTCATTCTCTTCTTCTCCTGGCTCTTGATCCTCTCAGTCTTCGGTTGCTCCCCCGGCATGGCCTGGACAATCGTACATATCGCCCATTTCGCCGTACGCCTCTCTCCCCCTTTCTTGATCGATTAATCGTCTGATTAGCAGGCTTTCGGAGTTATTAGGGTTTTGCTCTGTGTGTTTTTTAGCGTTTCATCAATTAGTCAGATGGTGCAGGATATTCTGATTATTCAGCAAAAAAGGATATTCTGATTGATTATGCGTGGGATTTTGCATCTGTATGCATAATGCTTTTCTGAACTTGTTTTGTGTTGTCGATTGCCGAAAGATTGTTGGTCTGGCGGAATATTGTCCTCGCCGGAAGCAGATTTTGCTTGTGGTGGCATCTGAGGCTTATGCATGCAGACAATGTCTTTGTTTTAGTTTTAGAGGTTATGAACTACAATTATCAGGATGTTTGCATTCGCTCAGAGTAATTAACACCTTCACGGCTAGTCTAGTTTATCCTTTTAGAATTTTGTTTCCTAAGGGTTTTTCAGCCCTCTTTGAATCATCCGAACATGTGATATCAAGTTGAGTCCGATTGTAAAGTTTCCCTTTTCATGTCTTTGCTGAATTCCTGCATTTTGCTTTGCTTTGCCTCCTCATATCATGGTCGATGAACTAGTATGTAGGGATGTTTCTAAACTAGCTATGATATGGCTGATGGTGTTGGACTATATCTTTTCATGTTCAAGCTATACTGTTTTTTTGTCTACAGAAAACTATGTGGACTGTAGAAAATGGTATAAAATTTCATTAAAGGAAATCTGTCTATGATGTAAAAAGATATTATTGACCGACTAGTTTTCGTGGAGGTGATTACTTGGTTGATTCTTCTTTCTTTCTTTCTTTCATTTTTCCCCCTCTCCTCAAAAGACGTTAGGTCTACCTAATCCTAATGTATATGTTAGACAATTTATAGTTACCATGTGAGTACATCTTTTTCATTTGCCAGTGCTGCTGTGGAAGTTGTAGCCAGTTGGTATCGACAAGTTATTGTAGTATCTAAATTTGTTGTGCTATCTTATAATAACAAGAGAGTGAATCGCCTGGCATGTTCATTGCTGTCGCATCTTCTGTCAGGTTACATATCACTGCTTTCACTGGAAGAAGGGAACTCCTTTTTCTGATGATCAAGGGATTTACAATCGTTTGACTTGGTGGGAGCAGATAGATAATGGCCAGCAACTCACTCGGAATAGGAAGTTCTTGACTGTTGTACCTGTGGTGTTGTAAGTATGACAGAGCAACTCTTATTTGTTACTAGATATAACGCATTCAACGTTCTTCCTGGCTCTACCAATTTCTTCTTTCATTCGTTTCCTCTTCTGGTGAAAGGGTGTCCTCATCGTCTTCTTTGTAAAGTATTAGGCAACAGGTTCCTGTTTGTAAGCTTGATTAGTGCCTGTTAATGCACATAAAAGAAAAAAGGAAAACGAAAACGAAAGTGATTGGAGAGAATTCTAAACTACTTACGACTTCTATATCCAGCGGCAGGTCAAGGTTTGGTAGTCTACTCTGAATAGTTCTGGGACAGCAGTATCGTTCAGTTTTTGATTTAATGATGCCAGTTCCTCTCATCTCTTTTGGATATGTGGAGGACTTTAAAAATCAGTGTCTATTTTACCATTTTTTTTTTTGGAGTTATAATTGATGTCACAATACCATTATCATCAAGGGCTTCTTTGATCTTGCAGGTACTTGATAGCCTCACACACGACAGATTACAGAAATCCGATGCTCTTCTTTAATACCCTGGCAGTGTTCGTTCTGGTGGTGGCAAAGTTCCCAAACATGCACAAGGTTCGCATATTTGGCATAAATGCAGATCATTGAGCCACAATGGAGCATAAGTTGTCTGTGCTCTGCTGTGCCGATCAAAGAAAATAACCGGTGATGTTTGGCATTTGAAGTAGCAATATAGCCGCAAATTTTGGAGCTGCAAATACCCCACCTTTGGCCCCTTCGTCAAAGTGGGGATTTTGCTTATGGTGTTCTCAGCCTTCACACTGTGTGAAAATCTATACCATCAAATGTAGTTTGGAACCGTAATATATGTATATTTGTTTCTTCTTTTCAAAAAACAGCAGCTGATGAATCTTGTTGCTCCTATCATGCTGATCTGAAATTTCTCAACTCTGAATAGTGCTTCATGATACACTTGCTTCTGTATGGATAACATATGTATTTCATTTTTGGGTACTGCTACTCCGGTATTGTCGCTTCAGTAGTTTTCATGTACGTGCTACCCTGGCCCTTGCTTTTTACAACATTGATACTAATTGCTACACTATGACTGCGGAGGACAGGATGCTGCTCCAGGCATAGAGGATACGTATATCCACATTTTGTTTTTCATCTGAAATAAGGAGCAAGAATAGGGAAGACTTATCCTCCTAAGAGGATAACGCCTCAGCTTTTTTCAGCGGTTTCATCGACTTTGTTTTTCATTTTCTTGTGTCTGCAATATGAAACGTTGATCCGACAGTTATGAGGATGGGGGTTAGCAGTTGGGGGGCAAAAATTTTTGGTAGATGCTTTGAATAGTTGTGGCTATTTCTTCTATGGGCCTCATACTAGGCCGAAGAACCACTCCAAGCAATGATGGAAGTTCAATTAATGTTTCTTGGTTTGGTGTAATTTTGATCATTAGATAGTTGCAGATCTCTTCTAGTCTAAGCCCTGGTATAAGGAAGTGCGAATCAAGCCGGCATTGACTAGCAACCCGAAGTTGTAAGGAGAGACACCCTCAAAATTGGAGCCAAGCTGTGCAAATTAGGCTCGATACAAGTTGTGCTTCGTGAAATTCACCCGACGTAAATTTGTCTTGTGATATTTTGGATCATTAACCCCGACGTAAATTTGTCTTGTGATTTTTGGATCATTAACCCCGAAGAAAAAGTGGCAGTAACTTTTAAAGAATGGTTAAACAGCCCAGAGCTTTAAAAGGAAGTGACGTGAGGTGGGGGCAAGTGAAACGACGTTGAAAAATTCATTTTTCTTCCTAGTTAATTTATTAAAAGAATCCTTTCCCTGTTTTTTTCGGTAGAAGAGGATAATCTACTAATGGAACAGAGTCTAACGCAGAGGGGCAGCTAGTCTATCGATTAACGAAGTATACTGAAGCTGTACATTGTACACTACGCAGTACCCACCAGACCAAGGTGAAAAGACCACATTCTTACTGGCTTTCTTACTCGCGCTTAGGCAGATGATTGCATTTATACATTTTAATTAATTTTTTGTGAAATATATTTTTAAAATGCAATGAAATGACGACTTAAAATACTATTGATGATGGAGATCATAAAATATGGTTTTTCAAATTAGCCGTGTAGTCCACAAGTTGTGCGAGTGTCTATCTATATAATAGGAAATTCAACATAATTATAAGTTAATCTAGAAATGATAATGGTGTGGCCATACGGGACGGTGCCATAATTATGTGTAAGTCAAATAAATTGTGGAAGAATAAATGAGAGAATACCCCGATGAATCCAAGAGTCAAAAGATGACTTAATAGTAGAGAAGATAAATTTAATAAGATAAATAGTTTATGTGGCTGCACTTCGTCGGGGAAAAAGAACTTACGTGGCACGCTTCTCCATGAACGAAGGGAAAGCTCTCGTGAAAATAATTTGAATTACTGTTGGTGCAGGAGTGGATCATGGGAGCATCATTTTTAATAGTTCACTCAAAGGAAAAAAAAATGCTCTTTGTCTCTGACGTCCGTGGACTCCACTCTTGTCTAATAAGAATTACCCCTTCGTTCTTATTCATTTATAAACTTGCCATTTGTGTCTAAATCAGTTGTTTCAAACTCTGCGGCTCTAGCATTACTCTTAATCAAAATATAATGACCAGAAATAGGCCGAAACTAACCGATCGAAGGCGTATGCTGTACACTGCCCAACGCGATGATGGATAGATTACACTCTTATTAATTTTATTACTATCTTCTGGTCATGTCTTCTCTGTTGGTTCCCTTGGCAGATTATCAAAAGAAGTTGTGTGGGATGTTTCGGGATCCGATTCATTATATTGAAAGATCAATTTCAATCATGATTTCATGATTTTAATTTGGAGTTCTTGAAGGTTACATAAAGTTTAATTAACACAGAAAAGTAGGTTTTTCTTATTAATTTTAAATTTTAACTTTTATAAATGGTGTACCAAAATGAATGCAAAAATCAAAGAACACAATATTGGGTATAGGATGTCCGTGAGATACTAAGCAACAACTCATGAATGTCGCATGATTGGAGGAGACCCAAGAACGTCACGACTCCAACGAGAATGAGAAATTATGATGTGTCTCATCAGTTCGTACAACAATTCTCTTCTCTATAGATGTTTGAGCTGTAATTTGTCGGACTTATTTCATAGGATGATCACACTATTACAGAGATGAACCTAAGAATGACCAGTACAAGCCATAAGAGAGAGTACGACTTAGCTAGTCCCGTGATCACAAGTACACTATTCAAAATGAGAATCCCTCCACCTGTGTCTTTCACGTATCTCGCATCCGCCGTTATAATTTTTATAAGTTCTTTTTTTTTTTTGGGCTAAGTCTATTATTTTATTTTATTAAGTTGTAATTATAACGACATGAAAATGATTTAACATTGTTCATGAACCATGCGATCCTGATCAATGGGACTAAGGAGAACTTCTATTGTTATTTATCGTTGTTCCACATTGTCTTTTCTTCTCTAAGTTGTTTAACTTAAGAAAAATTTGGAAAATATTTCGAGTACACTATAAGTAGAAATCCTAATTACTAGACCAGGCAGTACTGTTCAACTCAACATTTCATTTGTCCCGGTTTGATGGTATCGATACTTCATTATTTGTATGAGTTATTATAACTAGTCCATATGAATGTGTAGTCAAACATGCATAAAACGATAAAAGAATTTGTTTGATCCATTCAAGCTAAGTACCTGATAGATTGATAATTAAGAATCAAAACAGCTCTCTTTTTTTTCGACAATTGAATGCACGTGTCACTGCATTAAGTCGCTTCACTTATCGTCATTCGTTCTCCTTTTTACCCTACTAGGCCCCATGCAAAAAGGGAAAATAAAAGAAGTTTTCAAAAGCGCATAAGCCAAGGAGGCAAATACCAAAGCAATTCACCGAAAAATGGAAGTTGTTACGATATTATTATGGGCACCTATTCCATGGCCAATCGATAGTTAGTCACATTCATGACAGTGCTGTATACTGAAAACTATAAAAATCAATCAATAATTAGTCATCTTAGAAGTTAAAATGGAAGGATAGCTAAAGAAGGGCAGATGACAAAGAATGGTAGATAGGGTAATTAAGGTGGGCGATCAGAATTTCTTTTCACCTTCTAATTTTGGTAAGAACATCACGAACCTGCTTAAAAGCATAATCAATTGTTTGATCCGGAAAAAGTAAAACTAAAGAGATTGAACGAGAAGTAATTAATTCAATTGCTAGAATATCTATCCTAAGTAGATCACTCACACTTAATTAGGCCAACAACTGTTGCCATCAGTGGGTGATAGATTATGCCCTTATAAGACCTTACATATCCACGAATCAATTCTCAATTGCTCGTCGCGTTAATTTTTTTTTTTAATTTTGATTATTGTTTTCAATTTTTTTGTTTTTTGTTTTGTTTACCCATTGAACCCTGCGCCTTATCTTGAACTTCTGATTGATCTGCCCATCCTAGCCAATATATGAGACCTAAAACATCAAGAATATTATTCTCTTTTCGTTAGATTTTTTTTTGGTAGAATCAGAGGTGAGTTTTAGTTTTAGTTAGTTTGTAATGATTGTATTGTTAAATTATGAGAAAAAGTGTAAAAAAGTAACGAATAGTTGAGAGAAAATAATGATTGTGTTGTTGAATTACGAAAAAAGTAATAAATAGCTGAGAGAAAATAATGATTGTGTTGTTGAATTGTGAAAAAAGTAATAAGTATTTGAAAGAATTTAGTATTAAAAATTCAAGAAAAAATGTAAAAGTAATAATTGTATTGTTGAATTGAAGATAAATGGAGTGTAGTTAAAAAAGAATTGTAAAACTAAACGGGCTATTATAATGCTCCTGGAGTAATTATTGCGTGGTACAATTAATTTTTGAATCATTCAATATTTAATTTTATTGTAATTTAAGAGTTTAAAAAAGTGATCGTATTAAAAAGTAATTGCACCTTACAATTTTTCAAAACTTCAATCATATATATTTGGTTGTAGTTAACAATTCTGTCATTTTTTTTTTATAAAAAATTTCGAGGGAAACCTATGTATGTCCGTAGAAGAAGGGCATACCAGTAGGAAAGGGGAAAGGGAAGGTAACAGGGCTTCCCGGGGCATGGGAGCAGCCGCGGAGGTGAGATTGTTTTGTTTATTATTATTTTTTTGGCTTAATGCAGCTGTAAAATCATGAGTTGACACACACACACACGTATATATATATATATATATAGCATCGGTACTGCTAATATGATATTGGGTCATGCGACACCGAGATCTCAGCCGTCTACTACGCGTGGACCCTACATGGATCCCACGTGTGAATGATTGTGATGGCATGTGATGCGAGGTGATGATAAAATTTTTCATGGAGCATATGATATATATTTTTTAATGGAACAAAATTATGACATGACATTTTTTTCGTAGAGTGAAATCCCAAAATTTATATATTTGGGGAAAAATCATAAAAATCCAGGAGGCAACTGCATCTTCAGAGATAAGTGTGACTCCGTCCTGGGGATGACAGACCATAGCTTATATGTTTTTCCTTTCAAGTCATGGGAGATCCAGCTGGGGGCTCTCGATCATTGAATCTTTCAAAAAGTGAAAGAAAAAAGGCCTAACAGTAAAGATTCAATGATCGGGAGGTTTGATTTGACGTCTCGTAACTTGATCAAAATATTTTTTAAAACCATACATACTATAAAAGAAGTAAAGTGATTGCGCTAAATTTTATTTCTTAATTATATGATTTTCGGAGCTGAGAGTTGCTCCATTAGCAATTAATTAATCTCCTCTCCGACCTTCAGTTCGGACAGAGACGATAAAATAAAAAGCTATAATTTCGACAGAGACGATCTCCGTGTCCAACACTCAATAGATAAGTGTTCGACTTTTTACAAGCTGATACTCAGCATGCTTACTAGCTGATTGACAAACTGATTGATGCGTGGACGAAACTGTTTAATTTCTTCTCTAATTAATTTGAGAGCATAATATATAATATAATACAATAGTCCTAATGATGGGACAAGCTATCTTGGTCCGGAAAATTCAAAAATAGAAAAGAACTCGAATATCATGTTAATGAAGAGGCGTACATAAAGTTTCCAGGGCTGCGAACCCCGTTTTCTTTTACCAAATTATGTACGTAGGCTGCATATTTTTCTTCCACACCTCCTCACGGTGGAGCCTAGCTTTGAAATTAAATTAACGGAGAGAGCCCGAGGACCGTTCAGGCCAATTAATGGAGAGACTATTCTATAATGAAACTGTCGTCATTCTATCATTTTATCACAATTATCGGATGACTAGTCGTCCTTGCAAAGGGTTTTCCCTTTCCGATCGATCATAGCTCAAGAACAAGCAGAGTAGGCGGCGCACTTCGAACTTCAAAGTAAAGAAGATCATGATTGATGAATAGAAACTGAGGCCGAGTTAGCTTTAATTCTCTTTGTCGTGTGTAACCAGAGACGGATGTATTTAATTAGTCACAATCCGTTCATTAGATTTATGTATAATTGCATGCATCACATCTTCACGGAATCAGTTAAACCTTACGCACATCTAAAAACTTGAGAGTTTGAATAAAAACTGATACCATGCCTTCCCTCTGATCCTAGTTAGTCGCTTTGCCTGGTGAGGTAGTGATTTAATTAGTTTGGTGATGATATAACAAGTGTCAGAAGCAGATATATGTGGACAGGCCTACTCTAAAGAATAGGTGTTATCTCGATAAAAGGCCGCTTGAATTTTTTTTATCCTTTTGGGGTAAATTACGTAGGTTGTAAGGAAATTTGTTGTTAATCGACTCAGGCTAGGCATGGCTAGTTGCTTGGAAAATAATAAGTGGTTGAATCAATGTCCGCTCTGAAAAAACTTAATCTGATAAGATGATGGATTTAATTATCTTATATATCTAGGATTTTCATTTTATTATTTCGACGTGGGACAACTAACTCTCAACTGTGTCTTTTATCACACAGTGAAAGGTGTGTGCGATAATTAATATGTCATCATACGGTTTACTGTTTACTAATTAATATAGGAAAAGAACAAGAAAAGGATTTTTTTTTTTTTGAGGAGGTAACTAGAGGAGGTTAAAAAAGATAATTTTCACCTAAATGATTCCTCGGTCGGTCCAATGTATATGTTGCTGGAAAACTTTTAAGAAAGAGACAGTGTGGCGATGGCTTTCCTGCCCTGTATTAATACATTAAGAAAAAGTCCAATTCAACGTGGGTTGTTTCAATGGTTTGGTATTTTATCATCTTATACAAGATCTTGAATTTGAATTTTGTAGATGAAAAAAAAAATCATGATTGGAAGGAATTTGCCCCCTAATCAGCCGTCGACTCCACTCAAATCTACATTAGTCGAATCATGCAAATTAGAAAAGGACAAAAAAAAAAGAAGATAAAAGTAATGATGGACTTTTCAGAAAAGAAAAGGAAGTAATAATTTTACAGGAGCATATGGGAATATTCAAAGATTTTGTCTCTCTTTCTCTCTATATATTGTTATATAGATTCGCAGAAGATATTGTGCGCAGACGAAGTCACTCTCTCTCTCCCCCCCTCCATTAACCGTGGAGTTAGTATAAAAGGGAGGAAGAGGAGAGAGACAATCAACTTTGGTGTGTGTGCGGGTGTGTGTTTGTTCCGTAGGTTTTCTTCCAACATAATCTCATGAGTCAGTGAGACTGACAGACAGACGGAGTTCACAGACACAGACAGACAAAGAAAGAGGAGGGAGGGAGAGAGAGATGGGAAGGGCACCATGTTGCTTGAAGGTGGGGCTAAGGAGAGGACCATGGACTCTCAAAGAAGATAATTTGCTCATCGACTACATTCGCACCCATGGCGAAGGCCATTGGAGATCCTTGCCCAAGAAAGCAGGTGCATGCTTGCTCAAAATAATTTAATCAGGACCTTTTTTTTTGTTTCAATTGCATAAACATACATGTAAAATATTTACATGCAGAACGATTTCTCAAAATATGATAATGCTTTTCGCTCGATTCTTTCTTTGTTTTGTCATGCACACGCATAATTCTCCAGGTCCATCTTCATGCCTTAACTTGTTGAACTAAGGTCATTTCGAGATAGCAAGTGTTGGCGAGCACATGTGTACTTACACACAGAGAGTTTTTGCATTATCTCGTGCATCTTTTATCTCATTCGTTTAGTGATTATGAACGTTGCTGGCGAGCTCGTCACGAGGTGAATATCGATCATACCACATATGGAAACCGGCCTTTCATTTGCTTGGCATTTTTCAACTCCTGACATTATATATTTGGCCCCTTGTAATGTTTTAATTTGCAATTATATTGTAGGGCTACTAAGGTGCGGGAAGAGCTGCAGGCTCAGGTGGATGAACTATCTCCGGCCAGACATCAAGAGAGGGAACATCACGGCCGACGAGGAGGACCTCATCATCCGCCTGCATTCCCTTCTAGGAAACCGATGGTCTCTCATTGCCGGAAGATTGCCAGGCCGAACTGACAATGAAATAAAGAACTACTGGAACTCTCACCTCAGCAAGAGAGTCAATGCTGATAAACCATATAGGAGTCCTAAGACGAGGAACGATGCCACAAACATCACGAAGCGCAACACTAGGAGTCCTAAGAATGCCGAGGAGATCAATATGATCACAAAAATCAAAGTCCACCAGCCAAAAGCCGTTAGGCTTTCATTCTCGCCCTCGTCAGTGCTTCGAAATGGTAGAAACTCTAGTTATGACAATTGCGTTGGTGAAATGTCAGCGAGTGGGGAAGGTAAATGTTTAGTGACGAATCTAGAAAGAGCAGCAGAAGATGTCGATGCTGACAACGATCAGTGTGAGAATCTAATGATCTGCTCGGGCTGCAACGTCCCTTCTTCTTCTGGTCCCTGGCACGACGACGTCAATCACATTCTCCTGCCCGGCACTCCAAGTAACAGGGAGATGCTGGAGAAGATCTTCGAGGAATATCAG
This sequence comes from Punica granatum, assembly GCF_007655135.1. Classification (NCBI taxonomy): domain Eukaryota; kingdom Viridiplantae; phylum Streptophyta; class Magnoliopsida; order Myrtales; family Lythraceae; genus Punica; species Punica granatum. The sequence continues at coordinate 7,829,593 of NC_045130.1, forward strand.
GAGCTGCTGATGGCGGAGGACCACGTCCAGCTAGAATCGTTCGTAGATTCCTTGTTGGTTTAATTAACTTATGAACATTATTGACGTAACGGTTCATTAGTACAGCAGTGGAAGGTCTTTTCACTTTTGTCACGTTGCTAATCACTAGGTTACAACTCTCTCTAATGCTTTTGATAAATTTGGTTTAGCCTAATAAGACATTCACGTGCCTACCTAAGCTTGTAGGTGATTGAAGATCGAACATTGAATTTGGCACGTGATTGTCACGCGTTGGTTAGACAATTTCTCACCTAATTCCTCTTCTCTCTTTGTGACGAAATAGTAAAAACTCTCTTTTGCAAGCACTTTTTGCTAATCGTGGTAGGGATCTTTGATGGGTCGATTTCATTAGGTGCGATTAATCTACCTCATTGAGATCTTGCGTAATAATCTAATGAATCATATCTCATCATCACACGCATCCAAAAAAATATAGATATGGGACACAAGAACACTGTCAAGTTCACTAAAGTGATTATAATTTCTACGGAAAATTATTTATAGATCACCACCACAGCGAAGATCAGACGTCTATAACATTAGACCTCGAGTTAGTTATTTTCATGAAAAAAAAGGAAAAAAAAAAGAAGAAAATCCCGTGCGATGCCGCAGCTTAAAAAGATTTCTTCGGTCAATAATATTATAAGTATGCATATTAATTATGCGATGATTTATAAATATTAACCCTAACTTCTTATAAAAGTATTTTATTTTTTTGATTCCATAAATTTGTTATAATCAGTACGTATAAAAACTCAATATTGTTCAAAACTTTTCTTTTCATTGGTCCCTGTGTTTTAATTAATTGCTAATGCTATTTCGTTTCATTTTATCTAATATAAAATCCAAATTTTGATTAATTTTTGTAATATTGAACAGGGATATTTTTGATATTATCATATAGAAATATACCTATTTATTTATGTTCTCAATACTTTGGAATCCGTACGGCATAAACACTGTTTAACAATTAAATTTGTATGCATAAACATTAGTTAATTGTATCATACGTTAGACTTTGTAAAAATTCTACATTATTTACGGCTAAAACAACACAGATTCTTATAAGAAAGAGAGAGAAAAAAGAAGTTAACATAAAAGGGAAAAAATAATTAAAAAGGGCAAACAAAAGAAGTCTAAAATGATGGAAGTCGAGAGACTTGAATTGTCTTCCAGATTCTACCTCTCTTGTTCTCTATTTTTATTAAAAAATTTGTCGCTTTCAAAAAAAGAAAAAAAAAAGGCATATTCAATGAAAACCAAGCATGAAGCTCTGATCATCATCCTCTAAATTGTTACATATAGGGAAGGGAATCTTTGCTGCATGATGATGGGCCGAGGTCAAATTCAATGATCATACGTCCCATTGACAATGAAAACTTAGTATATCACATATTAGTCGTGGAATCCGTGTACGTACGGAAAAAAATTACATAATTTATGCTTTTTTTAATTGTTTCAAAAGCATAATAATTTACGATCAATAAAAATATATTATTAAATATATGACTAATGGTAATTTAAATGACGAATAAGATATGAAAAAATTAGATTAAAACAACATAAAAAAACATCCCTCTATTGCGCATATATGGCAATATTTTTTATTCTGAATTTCGACGTGATGTAGACATAAAATTGGAGAATCCAAAAATTTAATAAAATTTGAATTAGCAATTCAGATATTTTGAAACTATTGGTCGTATATAAGAGACAAAAAGAAAAATAAATAATTAAAAAACTCACCTTCATGTGTAATAATAGACTAACTTTGAAAAACCCAAATTCAATTTTAATATGTATCGAGAAAAAATTTCAAAGCACAACATATTGCATGCATAAGATAAATAATGAAATTTAATGAAAGAATTTTTTCATAAGAACAAAGGTAGATGTATAGAAAAGATAAGAAAAAAATATTGAGATTAGTTTATCATAATTTTCATACTTTCTAGATCGAAAATTTGAATTAAAGAGATAAAAAGCAAAAAATCTAATGCACCTTGTGGTAGATATACTTTTTTTAGGTATACTCTTTGATAGCTGAATAAGCTGTTGTTTATATGGATGATACTTCCTATATATGTGTAACATATTATATAGATTCTACAAAAAAACGTAATCTGATTTTTTTAAAAAATTAAATATGACTAATATATTTATAATATATATGATATAATTTATTTTTTAAAAAGAAAACATTACATAACTTTATTAGAGATTAAATTATACAATAGTAATCCAAATATTACAATATCAATTATTATATATCCATTATATTTAAGAATCACTCACAAATATCTTTAATATATAATAAAGATATTTTCGTAGTTTTTCTCTCACCTTCAAATCATTGAATATATAGATATTTTAGAAAATATAATCATAAATAAAGATATTTGTAATTTATAAATTTATTAAAATTGAAAATACTAACAAATGCGAGAAAATTTCATTCAGAAATAGAGCGTTTTTTAGGCATATTAACCGGACCACATTATTTCTGCTTACAGGGGCGGAGCCAAAAATTTTATCTAGGGGGGCAAATTTATACTTTTGGGGTAAAATTTAAAAATTTCAAAGTTTAGGGGGGACAAAGTACTAATTTTACATTAAAAAAACTCATACTTTTGGAATAAAATTTAAAAATTTTAAAGTTCAGAGAGGGCAATTGCCCCCTACTCCTTCATCGGCTCCGCCCCTGCCTGCTTATATATATAGATATAGTACTGATATTCTTGAATGGTCAACTATAATCAACTCAAATATGTGACGTAAGGACCATAGTAAGTCCAATCTCACGAGGTTGAAATTGGAGCAAACCAATAACCTACTTGCAGAAAGGGCAAGCTTTTATTGTGATTTCAGAAAGTCCAATCTCAACGTGGTTACTCTGATTTGATTTTATTCCAGGACAAATCACGAGAATTGAATTTGATAACTCTTGATTCGATGACAAACGTTAGATCCAATGGTAGTGTATCATGCCGATCACTTTTAGTTGGGATCGGTGGGAAGTTTGGTGCATTTCGCACTTGCACCTGCTAAAAGATGTATCTTTGCTTCATTTATTTATTTGTGTTTATTTTATTTTTTAAGCCACCGGTATTTTCATTTTATTAATGAACGAATTATTTACAAAATCAAATTTAACTTAACTTAACTTTATTTTTCCCTAAATTCAACAACACAATCTTTATTTTATTTTATTTATTTATTTTTTTAATTCTCTCACATACTTTTTCTTATCTACTATTACAATTAATTTTTCAATATTAAATTCCTCAACTATTCAACACTTTTTTTTTTCAATTCAATAACATAATCATTACGTTTTGAGTTACCAACTACCGAAAGAGTGTCATCAACCATCGATTTCGTTCAGCAACAAATCAAATATTCTATTGGCGAATCTTAACTATAGTATGAGAATTTCTAGATTATGAAGATGCTTATGAGTTTAGTAAAACAGACATAAGAAAAGAGAATAAGAGGCATAGAAATTTTGTTTATTGATCCAAATGGGAATCCGTTGGCTAAGTCAAGAGTGAGTATTGTCGCATTGAAACTTAAATTTATATAAATAAATAATGAGATATGACTCCAGTCATGTAACTTTATATTGGCCATTTAGAGTTTCTCAGTATAATGGTGGAATTGCCCTAGACTTCTTAGCCTAAAACTATGCTATAACCTCTTTGGACGGATTCAGCTAGACCATTTACATTATCATAAGAGGATATAACGCAGTGTGCACACTCTCGCTTGGTAATATCAAGATGTTTAAGGTTTGATACTCGGTAGGACTAGACGTATTCATTTATTAACTATTAAAATTTTTATTTTATTATATTAGGTCCTCAAATCTATTTTGTGATTAAAAAAAATAATTGACCATTTACATTGACGCTAATTCATTTGTAAAATTTGATTTTCACATGTTCGAAACATAAGTTTAGCACGGGGATGAGAGGATTACAGTGCCTTGCCATCCAATCAATCGGTCGTTGGTTGGACCATGAATTACGTGGCCAATGGATGATTGGATCTTAGTTTGAAAATCTCTTCGTATCAATTATTGTAGGAAAAACAGGATTGTTTGGCGGGATTGGCATTTTGACGAAAGACAATAACCTACCGACCATTTAAGATACGGTTAATTACTCATAAAAGTACGATATTTATATTTTTTATATATATAATACGACTTTTAAAAATAATACATAAATGCATGAATTTTGTATTTTTTTTAAATATAACACGACATTTTGAAAGTAGTACAGAAATGTATGATCTTTGCCTTTTTTTCCTAAATATAACACGATCTTTAAAAAATAACATAGAAAGACAAAACTTTCAGATTTACTTACGATTCTAGCACGACGTCAATTATTCGTCAAATGTAAAAGTAACAGCTAACGGTGTCTCGTGATACAACATGGTTAGACTGGTGGGTCTTACATATTTTTATTTAATTAAAAAATAAGTTCGAAAATTAAAAGATTAAAAAAGAAGATTTTTTTCTCAACAAAAGGAAGGAGCAGATTGGAGATTGTTGGTGGTGCAATCGAGATCCCCACCGCAAAATGAAAAAGCCCCTAGTTTCGAGACTCTTTCGATTTCGGCGGTAAGTGCCATGATTATGGCCACCACCCACATAATTGGGATCACGTTGCGGCTAGCGATGCCAATTGGGAGATGGTAGCAACCACAATTGGCCCCCTCCCCCTTTCCTCTTATAAAGTTAAATACCTCTTTCTTTTCTTTTAATTTTTTTAATTATCTTTTAATTAAATAAAAACTAATGGAGTCTACTCGTCCAATCATGTTGCGCTACATAGCATCGTTAGCTCCACATTAGACATTATTATTACAATCTGACAGAATAATTGACTTCGTGCAAGAAGCGCAACTAAACTTGAAAAATGTGTCTTCTTGTGTTATTTTTTAAATGTTGTGTTATATTTTTAAAAAAGAACAAATGTCGTACTTTTTTATATTACTCTCGAAAGGTCGTATTATATTTAGAAAAAAAATATAAAAGTAGTGCATTTTTATATTATTTTTTAAAGTTTGTATTATATTAAAAAAATGTAAAAGCCTTCCTTTTCTAGGTATTTAGCCCTATAAAAAAAGAGTAGAAATTTCAACTCAGATCCTTAATTGCACTCTTCCATTTTGACAAGTGGACGACTGTCTTCTATACCCCCACAATTTTAGCAATCCATAATTGCAGTCTAATTACAAGATCCCATAATCAAATTACCCTCACAAATCCCGTCCGCATTGCGATAACAACATTAATTCAGACTCGATCTGATAGATCAGTGGTGGTGTGATGTGACTGCTCAACTGTTCGGTGATGGAAGAATTTGACCACCCGGTCGATCGCCACGAGCGCGAGGTGACACATGACCTGGAGTCATGCCACCCTGGGTTATTAAGTCCAGGATGCATGTATATATATATATATATATATATATATAGATAAATTTGGACGATTGCTATAATTTATAAAATAATCAGTGATATCTCATTCTTTTAAAATTAGTCACACATATCTTATTTCGTTAATTTCTACTTTTTTTTCTTTAAATTAAGCCAAATTTGATTTATATAAAAAAAAAGGTGATGAGTCGATTTGTGTAATTTCATGACATGAAATTCACGTGACAAAATGAATATTCTCTTGACACTATATTAATGAAAAGAGAGGTGATGTATAACTAATTTTTAAAAAGAAAAATATCGTTAATAATTATCGTTAATCATTTTACCAACTATACGAGATATGCCTGAATTTACCTTATATATATATATATATATATATATATATGTGCGCGCGGGCGTTTGGAAAAGCTGTCAAAAGTCAAGTTGAAAAATTGAGACGAATATTTCCCAGATTCATTGGCGATTGATTTTTCTTAGTAAAGAGAATCTGCATTTATTTGTCAATGCAATGTGATGAAAGACGACCTTTCCAACAGAATACAAGAAACTGAACTCTTAGAACCAAGGACAGGGCACCAAAAGACACCAGAGGAATCGATCACTTCAAAAGATCTAAAACAAGTCCTTGATGTCTCCCTTGCCCAAGATTGTAGGCTCCGGGAAGGACCGTGAAGGCAATGCAGGGATGATTCGATCGGTTATTAGGTGACTCCTGAACCATCCAAGCCTTCCATTCACCGCCTGCCAGCCCAAGTCTCTCATCTATTATGACTGAATCAATGGAGTCATCCCCTCCGCTTCGGCTTAAGTGGCTTGAAGTGATTGGATGTCTCATAAGACAGAAAAAAGCTCTCTTCCTTCCCAGCTCGGGAGAGTAGTGAAATTAGCAGATGTTCTTCCACACCGATACCGATGTGTGTTTTGTGTCCGGTCAAATAAATAAAAGATCCTGCAGTTGTAGAGGAAATTGTTATCCTCCGATGTGGCACTGCAATATTTGTAAGGAAAACTACGTGGTTCCGATTTCTGAAGTGACTCAGTAACCACAATGTAGTTGAACATAATGTAATTTGAATAATGTCAGCGCCAGTGGAATTATTTCTTTGAATTTATTCCTCAAAAATTCCGTTTACTGGCCTAAGGGGTAAATTGTCTCCTCATTTTTCAAGTGTCAGTAGGATGATTAATAGAAGGAACCAAAAGGAGAAAAGACGAAAGGAAACAAGTGAACAACTCTACCTCAAAACGGCCATAGGTCCCCCCATAGAGATCTCCGAGCCTGATGGTGCAACATTGGATTCTTACTCTTTGTGACTACTATATGTTCAAAGGCACCCTCTGAACCGTCCCTTTTGGTCGATCGGCACACATCCATTGCAACCTGCCGGCCCCTCCGGACAGGTGAGAAGATGATCCTGCCCCAACCACCCCCGAGATCAGCCTGGGTTGTCTCCTCTTCTCCTCCTTCCTCCTGACCATCATCGTTAATTTCATCATTGATATCACTTTCTAAGATGTCAGACTCATATAACACCGGATCCTTCACATCGGATGGAGCATCAATTGTTTGCATCTTCAGCAAGTCCTCTGCAAGAAACAAAGCATTCGGAGTGACCTCATTAAAATTTGCTGAACAAAAGAATTTACAGTAAGAAATTACATTTGAGATGCTCATACCAAGATCAATTTCGAGATCTTCAGATTTTCTCTTAGCATGCTGCTCTTTCAATGTCTCAAACGTCATGCCATCAAGAGGCCAAGGTTCTCTGCTCAGATAAGCCAAATGCGCAAATCTCAGCTATCATTTGAAGCACGATACACCGAATCACCAAAGTGATCAAATGCAATGCATTTTATATGGTTTTTCTGTACAAATCCTCAGACAGATAAACGGATTACACGATGCCAAGTTGCGTCTCTTGAGTTCTCTTTGCGACCAAGAAGATGCTATGCAATTGAACCACCAAAACTTGCAGTTTTATGTCGAACTTTGATTGCAGTTGAAAACAGCTTGGACCTCACAGCAATTATCCATACAAGTTTTTTTGTACAGACAACTGTATAAAAGCTTACTCACCCTGGACGCTGACCCCGTCTGAAAGCTACATAACAGAATTTCTCATCCTCAAATCCACGTAGAGGCTCCCCTTTAGAACGCTGCAGAAAAGAAAAATTGCGTTCAGAGGGGCTTTTTATCAACTTTACACTTTTTTTCTAGAACTACATACAAGTACTAGCTGCTAACAATAGAAATGACTGATCTACATTGATAATTTGATGAAGCTGAGAACTGACAAGTTAAGAGATGGAAGCAGTTCCAAGTTGTAAAACAATAGATAGTACTCTCTTTCTTAAGGCCTTATATCTGAAGGCTCCCGTTAGTGAGGTGAAATAATGGCTAGTAATTTCAGCATCTGCAAAATCTACTATAGGAAAATAAAAGGCAGATATGATGTAAAACTTGAATAACCAACAAACCTTATATGCACGTTGAGATGAAGTCCTTTCCAAGCGCTGAACAAAATGACAATACTTTCCTGTTTTCTCTAGGGGACAGGGCCCGTCATGAGGACACTGCATGTAAATAATTTCAGAGGGAAGAACAAAAGGAACATGGAGAAAAAAACAAAAGCAGATACACCTGAAGAACCCAAAAGAAATTAAGAGGACAGAAGGAAAAGAAAATTATATGTCAGATCTCAACTCACAGGAGCAACAACAAATGCCCCAGTCTTGAGAGGCACCAAATCCTTACTTTCCTTATTAAGCCCCTTAGATTTGCGGAATTTCTGAGAAGTTGCACAAAAGCTATTAGACATAATGAGTGAGAGATTACTCTACTTGTCCTCTTTCATGCAGAGGTTTACCGATCTTTTCCATCACAAATTCATAACAGCATGAACCAATTACCCTTTTTTCCATCCACAATATGTGAGATCGCATCTGAGAGATAATTTTAGATCCATGTGGTGTCCCTGGCTCAACCAAAACCTGCAAGATATTTACTCATCAATAAATTGCAATTTTCCAACAATCTCAGACTGCAGCTATCAACTCAAGAAAAACTCTTGATCATATGGTAAAAGATAATGAGAAGACTGCACATTTCCCACAGATAAATAGTCTACATTTACAATGATCGAGATATTCTCAAGCATATTACTTTCAACATATGATGTGAACTCATCATAGCATAGAGCTTACCAGTACATCCCCAGTAAGATCCCATAGCTGGCGAACTATTGTAATTCGGTCCTGTAGAGATGGTATCTCACCCAACACATATGACTTCAGCAGCAGATAATAAAAGTTCATTAGTCCATATAATCTAGGAATATTATGATTTTCAGAATGCATCAGTGATAGAACTTTGAGATGAATTTCTCATGTGTCAAAATTCATAACAATGAAAACTTGAAGACAACTTACAGCAATCACAAGATCATGTTGCCTCTCAGACTTTTCGATGTTCTTACTTAAAGATTGAATGCTGTCAAAGCTATGGATAAGCGGCAAATTCTTCGCACCTAAAATTTAAAAGTGCAGAAAGTGTATGCATATATTAGAATCAGGCACACTTCAATAGAATCTTTGAAGAGAAAAAGAATTCCTTCCAAGTATCAAAAACTTGTATCTGCTACTAGTACAACAAGTCATTGGTGAATCTGTGATCCTTTTACTAGTTCATTGCAATACCATTTTTCAGCAACAATGATTTTGACTACTGCTATAACCAGAGATAAATATTAAACAACAAAATGAAAGGTGCACCTTGTATAAGGCTCCGACCAGCGCGCTGCATTGATTGAGATGGCTCCACCAAATTGACTCTCTCTAAGGATTGAGGCCAAACATCACGCAGAGCCCTGCAGTATTTTGTCAAAAATTATACCAAGTCAAGATTCTTACAACAATTCGACCCAAGTAATTATCATAAAAAGAACCGAGCAGTAAACTCCCTACCAGAAAGCAGATCCCGTTCCAGCACCAAAATCTAATACTCTCGCTGGAGAAAACCCAGATAGCCTCCTCCGAACCTGAAATACCAAAAACCAGCCAAACATTTAATTGAACACACTTTAAACACAAGCAATCACCTTTCATTCCATAGCCTAATGACACCAATTGGAAATGAGGTCTTAGTTGGGCAAACTTATTGTCATTTATAGTTCATATCCAGTTCTCTTTGCACTGAGGCTGATCACTCTAAGCAAGAACATAAAAGCTCCCATGACACAATGCCATTTTGCATCAAACTCAAAAATAATCCGGAGGATGCATAATTTAGCTTATTCTAAAAGTATAAATCTGCAAAACATAAGGCAAATGGGGTAAACGGTTCCTTAATGTCAATCCCCATTTTCCCGCTCTGCAGAGACATAGCTGCTAAAATATGGAAAATTATACAATACTGCATAAAGAAGTCATCGTCTTGCCCAAAAGCAAGAACACCGACATACCTCCTTGAGGACCCTATAACAAGCAGAATAAACGGCGGGCATTCGTGAAGCCACATAAGCAACAGTCTCATCATCCTGGTACTTGAGGCCGATGTCGCCGTACGCACTCTTAATCTTCCACCTTTTGGAGCCCTCCAGAGACTTAAAAGGGTCTTCAACCAGCTCCTTCGAGGTGGAAGTGGTGAGGTGCAGGTTCACATCCTTAATTTCGCAGAAGGAAGCGGATAGCCTCAGCACCTTCCTCTTTAGAAACGGCTCCTCTTGCTCTGCAATACCAAAAACCACAGGTTGGATGAGCTAACATGGAAACACACAAGAAAGCAGCTCTTACGATCAAGGAAAGAGTTAGGGGAAGGGAGAGTGGAGGGAGGACCTCGGAGGTACTTCTTGATGGCGCGGCGGAGGCGGACGGGGACAACGAGACAGCCCTGAGACTGCTTGGCAGCTGACCGGAGGGTCTCCGGCGTGAATATCCTCTTGGCCGTTTCCGGTATCAGGGCGGCCATTCACGGCGGGGTGTGGCCGGTGGATAGGGGGGAACCTTGTCGATGTCCGGGCGAGAATGGTGGGCAGGCCGGTTCCGGTAGAAGTTGGGGGTGTATAGGGTTTAGGGCTTTTGGGCTCATTTGCTTGTTCAGTTACAGAGTTCGGTTTTGAACTGTAAAGCCCATTAATAGGCCCAGTTCGGGCCCATTCCTTATACTGGGCTTCGATTGGATTTGCTTCCTCTTTTTCCCCATTTTTGGGGTAATTAATAATCAATTGATCTTCCTCTGCTTTAAGCGCTTGTTTGGATCTCATATAAAGGAAAGTGATGCAGGGGTGAGTTATGGATGATTATGAGGTGTTTGCATTAACCATTCATAACCTGCCTTCCATAACCCTCTTTAACTCGCGATCTAAACAAGCGATAAAGTTTCAAGTTTGAATTTTGCTTGCCTGCTTGTACATACGGACAGGAGGCGGACTTCTCTTAGATATAAATCAAGAAACTAATGTGCAATATGAGATCATATGATGACAGGCGAAGAAGATTCACCTGCTCGAAGATCAAGCGATCTCGCTTTTAGTACTTCTACCTTGTCACAGGCATGATTAAACTTTAATAATGTTTCAATGAACATATAAATGAGCGTTAAAACATATGCGGATGTGGCCCATAAGTTTATACAAAGATTATACCAAATTCTCTCTGCACCTCATTGTGAGAACATTTTTTTTTTCCTGTATATCAATCAAATATCAGCCAAATCATGTGAAAATATCTAGGGTAAAAATCCCTCGTCAAACTCACATGCTTCTTCTCTCCTTCTCCTGCACCCATTGATTTATAAAATAAGCAAATGCATCCCTTAACAAATTCACATTATCGTATTTGATTTGAAATCAAGAGAGATAATTGGAGAAATTAATGAATGTTTAGTGGAGTATATCGAGGAATATTTTTGTGCCTCTCTACGTGCACGTTTTTTCCTAATAGAATTAATGAAATGTTAATGGTATGGTACGTACACAAACATATATATATATATATATATATATTTTTGCTGAATAACAAATATATATATATATATATATATATTGTGTGTGTGTGGATGCGTTTGGATGTGCATGATATTTTTTAAGAGGAGCGTACGTTGGTGGTGGAAGGATTAGTACGTTGGTGTCTGCCGTTGTTGGCTAAAATGAATGCATCCATTGGCCCCTTCAAAAGCTTCCATTAATCATTTGGGCTTCAGCTTCATCTTATCGTGTCGACATCAATTTCATGTTTGACTATACAAAGAAAAGTTAGTAATTCTGGAGATCAATATATTGATTGATAAAGATGAATAATATTCAATTTCCCGCAGAAATTGTATCTTTAAGTTTGTGTCTGCCACAAAGCCCTTATCAATGGACATGGTACTCTCATGAATACGCATAATTTGCATGCCATAATGTTATAGCAGCAAAAAACAAAATAAATTTTTATAATTTTTAAGTATAACATTAATTATGTTATTAGTAAATTAGCAAGATAAAAATAAAAGGATGATAGGTGCATACACGGGCCAGCTTGATAGAATTTATATATGACCTTATGGATAAGTCTAGTAGCCGTGTACAAAGACATGCCCTTTTTATGGACAATTGTGTAAAATAATAATTACAGTTGAGATTACATTAATACGAAGTAAATATCCATTATTATATTTTATATATGTGTGTGTGTGTTTTCTAGCTATGTTTGGATGTTATCGATTAAGGTTTAAACCCCTTGACAGAAACGATCTTATTGAATGGCAGCAATTTGCAAAAAATTTAAGACTCATACTATATTTTGAGAAATTAATTAGAGCGAATAGCTTACCTTTACTTGTTAACTAAGTGCATTCTCACGCTTTACGTGAATATGTAAAAAAACTAATAAAATTTTATATATTCCAAATTTGTGAAGAAAATTTTCAATTTATGTAGAGAAAGTTTTCTTTTCAAGATTGCTTTTAATATTTATTCGAGATTGGAAAATAAATTATTTTTTGAAGAAAGTATTTAATATTTAGTCACGAAATGAGAAGTTTATTTCAGTTTTTGATATAATAATTAATAATGATTATTATGATGTAGTAGTCAAATAGTCACTCAACCGTAAGCGAAGAAAGTTTATACACATTATGAAATGTGTGGTGCTTTTTTCATTTTACTCTCTATATATTATAATTGATAATTGATTGATTGATATTTAAAGTACTTTATAAAAGAGATTATATTAGCTAGCTTATCGTAGTGCATTGCCGGACTATTTTTCTAGCACTTCCTATAAAGTATAGACTTAGAAATCAAATTCGATTGAGAAGAAATTGGTCCTAACCATACCATGAATTGCTTTCCTTAAACGCATGCTAGCTCCTCCATGCGCCTCCCAAACTCGAAGATACTCTTTTCATTAGTTTTTGCTAAATCAACCAACCACATGGTGGTGGTGAACCGACCCCATGTTCCACTTACACATTAAATAAATTAATACCCCTTAGTTATTATATTACATAATTAGAAATAAATTGACCCTTTTATCTCATTCAAATGGAGCCTCTCCATGTACTGTATAATTAATTAACTACACATGCTAGGAAATAAAATAGTGTGCCACATTGGAATAGGTGCCTTCCAAGCACTTCCACTATCATTATTATTCAAACTCACAAGGATCCACAGAGTGTATAATATAATATTAATGTTTAATCATTGTATCATCATAACAAAACTTAGTCCATGGAAAATCTAAAACCTTGTTCAGCCCAAAATCATTAATCCATTAATTAATTAAACAACTCCCTAGGAAGTTGCCTCCCCTTGTCCCAACTAATAACCAACCCATTACACCTTAATCACATACATACACATATACATATGTAAAGATCTCCCTCTGGCTCTAGCCAGCTCCTCCCTATAATTAAAATCTATACACCTCTACACTTCATACACATTTTTCCAGCTCTCTATATGATTTTTAACTATTTCCTTATATCATGACCTATTTGAATGAAAATCGAAAATTATTTATTCTAATTAATCTAATTAATCGATGACAGATAATTTTCCAAAGCAGCTTTCGGGTCCTTGGAAGAAACTACGGTGTCGGAGAAGACCCAGATCCTTGCGGCTTCGGTCAAGTTCATGGCTTGTTTTGACGGAGTAGCCTCGTTGCAGTCTACGAAATACTTCCCCGATACATTCAACAGCCTCGGATGAACCGCAGCGTAACATGTAGTGGCAGCAGCCTGTGGCACCATTTTTGTTTGATTTATCAAAATTCAAAGAGAGTGAATTTAACAGGAGGGAAAAAAAAAAACTGAAGGATGCATTTTGAAAAATTTATCCATTATTAGTACCTGAGGGATCGTCTTCAGAAGCTTGGAAGCCAATAAAAACACAAGATCTGCATAAAAATTAAGAAATTAAAAGAAACTTAATGAACTATCCTTGGGAGGCCAAGATAGAAGGATGTTGATACAATAATTTATAATAAAGTAAATGCTTATGCAGTATTTAGGTTATACGCTATGATATCACGTAAAATTTTAAAAGAATCACTATCAAATATTCTAAAATGTTAATACAATTAAATGAAGGCTGCAGAAAGTGATACGCGTGCTGACCCGTGATGAAGCCTTCTCGCTCTCGGGTAAGCCGAGTCCTCACTACGCCCGGATGTACGCAATTTGCTGTCACATTTGCCCCCATGTCCTACAAAATCAAATAGAAAAAAAAAGATCATAAAATCATATGGATGATGCGAAAAAAAAGGATCCAAATTCATGGAACAAATAATCAGATTAATATAAGAACCCAAGAAAGAAAGCAACAAAATTCGCTTTTTTTCAATATGTCAGCAAAGCAAACCAATGATAATAAATGTATAAAAGGACAATATATTCATCAAAGATTACGCAATTATTATCATTCGTTTTAATAATAATATCATTTAATATGAGCAATTATAAATCACACAACCAAACCAACCCACCTTGAGCCTGTAAGCGAGCTCTTTGGTGTGCAAGACGTTGCAGAGCTTCGAGAGCGCATAGGCACGTGTCGCGTCGTACTGACTGAGTCGACCCAGCACGCACGCACCCACACACACACACACACACAGAGTCAGTCAAAATCCGAGTCAACCTCCTCTCATTCCATTCATTCATTGCGAGTCATATTAGCAATTACAACTCTCCATAAACAATAATTCATTCATTGATCATTGATAGAAGGATTATGATTGTCCGGCATGACAAATTACCGCTTGTTTCGGGTTATGACCCCAAGATTTTGGATTATGTCGCCAGAGACCCAGCCATGGATCCCCGATGTAACGTTCACTATCCGGCCCTGGATGCCGGTGGCGCTTGCTGTTTCAGCCATCTTGTTCACTAGCAGCTTCGTCAAGAGGAAATGACCTAAACCAGATTTACCCCATAATTAATTATAATAATAATAATATAACGTGAATAAACAGATTACCAATATGTAGTAAGGTCATGTATACTTTTCTTGCTGAGTTAATAAGTCATGTAATAATTTGTTTAATTGTGGTGGATAGATGTTAATTACCTAAGTAATTAGTGGCGAAGGTCATCTCGATCCCGTCTTCGGATATTGCATGGTTGTGAGTGAACTTACCAGCATTATTTCTGCAATTTATTAAAGAAAATAATCAACATATATTCAGCATGATTTTCCTTTAGAAAAAGAACCAAAAATACTTTTTCTTTTTGTTTTTCTGTTCTTGGAAAAAAAGAGCAGTAATGCCATTGGATTGATTCATCGACGGGGAAAAATAATTGGAAATTAAAGGCAAACATTGCTCCTAAAAAACAAAAAGAGAAAAAAAAATTCAATTTTTTTTTATAAGAGAAACGTACTATATGAGCTAGTCAAAGGAAAAAGAAAATAATGAAAAAGGGAAATTTACCGGCTTAAATTAAATCCAAAAGTTTGATTTCAGACAAATGCGTGTATACTATCAATTTCATGGGGGGGGGGGGGGGGGGGGGGGGGGGTTACTTCTACGTACATGAGGAGGTTGAGGGGCAAGTTGAGGGACTCGAACTCGGACGCAAACTTCCTCACGGAGCTGAGGGAGCTGAGGTCGAGAGCCATGACGAGGATCTCCGAGTCAGGAAACTCTGCCACTATACGGGCACGGGCTTCCTCGGCCGCCTTCAGATTCCGGGCCGGGAGCACCAGCCTGGCCCCTCGCTTCGCCAACACCCGAGCCACTTCGGCTCCGATCCCTGACGTCGCACCTGACCATTATCACGACACATAGGAACCAAATTTATCACTAAACTTTTCGAATAATTCAGGAGAACATAAGGTGCTGAATTATAGTGAAGGTGATCGATTATGGAAAAAGGAAAACTGTTTAGGTTTGCCGAAAACGGAGAGATTTGATCGGCGGAGATGACTCGAAACATCACGGAATGAATGAAACTGTCGTACAAATTGAGACCACTTTCTTTTCGTAGGGTGACTCCATTCCATCATAACTAACGAACGAAACGTGGTCCACGCACGAATATGAACAAGAGAGCATGACACCCTTCACTGGAAAATGGTCCAAACCGTAGGTCGGGCCGAGCGTGTACGATAGGCAGATAGCGATTGTTACTTAATTACCGGTGATGATGGCGGTGACGGAGCGGAGGTCGGGGCAGCTCTCGGTGACCTCTTCGGCGGCGGACTTGGAGCCATAGCCGCTCGGCCCCGCCGTGCCGATTAGGTACCTCACCGTCTGCAGCATGTTTAAACCAATCGAATCCTCTGCTTTCACTCCTCCCCGGACCGTGACTGAATCAGTCTCTTTAATCCTTGCCCGGGTTTTCAACTGCACTGCACTGAAGGAACAGAACAGAGTGAGGCAGAGCGAGAGGGAGGCGTGGGCGGGGGTGAGCCTGTAGGGAGTTGACTGTTTTTAACGTGCGGGAATCCCAAGAGAAACAGAACAGGACAGGACAGAACAGAACAGAACAGAACAGAGAGAAGATAAAAACGTACGTGCCTGCTCTCCTCTTTCTGTTCTCTCTGTCTGAATAGGGTACTGAAGGTGAAGGCTCAAGCAAGAAAGAAAGGGAGAGGACAGGCCGCTTCGTCTTCTTTGTCAGACGCCCTGCACCACGCCGCTCTCTCTCTCTCTCTGTGTCTGATGATGGTGATGAAGAGTGTATAGCCGAAGCACAGAGGAAAGGGTTTGGGCTCGGATTTTATAATGGCCCCGTGCCCGTGGCTGGCCGGAGGGAGGGGAATACGGATTACATATTTGTCACTGATTGATGGAGATAAAATTTTGCATGATTGGGTTTAATTGTTGTATTTATTTATTCATTCATTCATTCATTCATTAATAATAATATTTTCTTTTTGGTTTACATTTTTGTAATCTTTATTAATTATGAATGCGTTAAATAATGGAATCCTAATCTGATCTTCTAATCTAATCAAATTGCTAATGGCTGAAAAGGTTTACTATAGATTCTTTTGTTTGTCTAAGTGTGGTGATGTGAACAAACGACGCGTGTGTGTCTATGTTCGGGTAGTATCCCGCCAATAGTACGGTACAACTGGCTTTATTACAGTTAGATTCGACATTTTATTTATTCATCATTTTTTTACTTATCAATCCAACGGTTATATAATCAGTAATACCATACCCGCTGACGGGATGACAAAATCTCCCCGTAATCGGATTGTTTCTTCTCTTTTTCCTTCCTATCTTCTTTTCTGTAATCACGAGAGAGAGAGAGAGAGAGAGAGAGAGAGAGAGCAGACAGACAGGACTTATTAAGGTGGACTGGAATGGACTGGACTGGACTGGACTGAGTTGATCTCTGTCACTGTACCCATCGTTTTTCTTCTTCTTCTTCACTGTTTGCCGGTGAGAAGACTTGCCGTATCCCCATTTTCCAACGCGATGAGAAAATTCCATGCAAAAAGGTATTATCAATTTGTATATATACTCAGACACATGATGCAATTTATAAATTGAACTATTATTGCGAACTTTGCCTGTTGTATAGGGATTTGAAACGTATCAGAAAAAGCAATGCTTAATAGGTAATCTCAACCAGTAGGCTGTAATCTGCTTTAACGTAGAAGATGTTTGTGGATAGCCAAGGGATGGGATGTCTTGCCTTTATGATCAATTGCATTTTCCCTCTTTCTTTCAATAGTTTTTTTTTTACTTTGGTATCTTTGCTGCTTTTAAGTCCAAACAGGGTCTCCTTGTGATATGTCCGTTTCATTGCCTGCTTAATTTGCTTTTTTCTCTTGGCTTGGTATGGGGTGTGGGGCGTAGATGTGCTTTCCTGATTCCATTGGTAAGCATAAAAATTGCAATGTAATTTATTGTGAGTTTTCTATTTGTCTGGCATTACCCTATATTTCCAAACAGTAGAAGATATAAGAATTAATTAGAGAACAATTTAGGTGATTTAATTTAGTTTCATTTTTTATTTAAGGAAAGAAGTTTGGTGCGATTGCACAATTTGCCCGCTCGAATAATGAGGTCCTGCGTTCGACCCTCATCAATGGAAATTCCATGCCCCTTCATTAGTTTCCACACAATTCTTGTACTAGACATCGATTTTTCCTTATGATCGAAAGAAATTTAGTTTTTTCTTTTGGAAACACTTGTATCGCCAGAAATGGATTTGTGTAATATGCCATATGTTCATGCACATATTTTTGGATTGTCACTAATTTACATTCCAATTACAGGAGAAATTTCTAATTAGTCATATCACGATGAGAAAGAAACAATAAGATTTTTACAATAAAAAATAATTATGACAATTGTTTGAGAATTAGTACTCATTTTTTCATTTCTTTCTTGCAGTCTAATTAGTATTTATCAGACAACATGGCAAGATAAAATTACCGAAAAATTTCTCTCCGTATAGGGTGATTTTATAAAGATACATTAAAAAAAGAATATATCACAAAGAAACTGTCTAACGTCTCTTAAAAAACTTAGGTTTCGTTTGGAAGTGTGGTAGCGGTTAGACAAATACTTATTTTATTGAGTTTTAAGCAGAAGGGGTATTCGGTGAATTCTTTCAAAACTATGGTTTGACTAATTTCAACTATTGAAACGTCATTTTTTTCAAGCGGGTTGATAAGTGCTCATAAAAACTATTTTTACTTATTCTCTATTTTAAACATTAATTTTAATTTCATCAATTTCAAATTGTTACATTCCAAATGCTTTAGTTTATTTTGAAATTCATTTATTTTCAGCGGTTATACTTCGGCACTTTTATTTCAGCAATAGCGCTTCCAAACAAAGCCTTGGTCGCCCTGTTAAGTATTTCTAGAGACGTCAGTTTTCATCCATTTATTTATTTATTTGTTTTTTATTTACCTATCAAAAAATTATACATTTATTAACTTGTTTCTTATTAATTGATGGAATAAAAGGAGGTTTAGAATGAATATTTCCTTTCTATACATTTTATTTTCATAAATCTAAGTACTTTTAGAATTGCATTGTTTGTGGTCAATTTTAAGTTTTTTACTAAATCCTTCATTTTTCGTCCTCTTTTTAATCAATTATAGCGACTAGTTATTTATTTTACTTCAAAAAATAGTAATAATTCTGGGAAAATAGAGAGAAAAAAAAAAGAGAGAGAACAAAGAGGTAAAGGAATTAGAAAAGTGGTGGGTAGCTTGACATCGGCCACCACTTGCCAGAGGAGAGGAGGCCGTCGGAGCTGTCACTGCACTCCTCACCACCAACATTTTGCTCTCTCTCTCTCTCTCTCTCTCTCTCTCTCTCTCTCTCGCAAGGGAAGTTGGCGACTTCTCTAGAGGCCAATCAAGCGAATTGTTATCACTGCTTTCCAAAGATTAACAAACTACTGTAATATATATGTATGTCGACCCAATGAATTCAAACTCTATTGAAAAAGTGATTAAATTAATTTTTAGTTCAAACTCATACATGTATAGCCGATTAGCTGCGTATCGTTCAAATTGGGTCGTGAAATTAAATGCAGAAGTGTAAATCATCAGAATCGCCCAGGAGCGATCAACATGTTAGTGAAGTGAAGAGAATAATCCTTTATTTTTCCGATAGAGACTGACCTCGTTGTTAATTGTTAATATATAGATTATTTTCATAAACCATGTTCACGTACTATATACCCTATGAATTTAACAAATCAAGTCACATTATGGTCCATGCGCTCATGTCTTTATATATATAATAGTGTAATGATTCCCTCGGCTGCATGGTAGCACGGTTCTTGTCTCGAATAATTAACCTATTCCCTTGCACGTCTTATCCCGTTAAAATCCGTTCTCTGTAATCTTCTTTTGTACTACCTCCATATCTTTGTTGTTCCAAAGTTTGTTGCTTCTAATCTTGAGAAGATTTTTAGATCTTTTCTCTGTGGGGGGTGAGACTGATTCGAAAAAGATGTGTTTAGCGAAATGGGAAGTTGTTTCTTTGCCCAAAGAGAGTGGGGATGCGAGTGTTGGTTCTATGCTTAACAAGAATACATCGATGTTAGCTAAATGGCTTTAGAGATTTGGGTCAAAGGGTGATTCACTATCGAAAAAGGTTATTTGCAACATCCACCACTTATCTCTCTCTTCTTGGCTTCCCTCACAATGTATATTCTCCTCTAGAAGTCCTTGGTCTTCTATCATTAGAACATGCTCCATGGATCCTTTCGTTCATTAAATCTTGTCTTCCAATATTTCAATCTCGATTGGAAATGGTCAAAGTACACTATTTTGGTCTAATACATGGATTGTGAATGAGCCCCTTAAATATAGTTTTCCAAGACTTTTCTCGCTATCTATTCATGAAATATGTTTGTGGGAAGACTCAGGTTGGCATTGGTGTTTCCGATGGAGAAGATTATTCGAATGGGAGCTAGAATTGCTAGATGGTCTAATTTCTCTGCTTGACTCTTGCAAATTATACCAAGGATACTCTAACAAGATCATTTGGAAACCCACTATTGATGGTGAATTCATTGTGAAGTCTCTTTGTAGACTTTTATCCACTCCATCCCAGCAGGTGGACTTGGCTTTCTCGTATTCTATTGCATGGTGTGGATTAGCTCCTCCAAAGGTGGAATTCTTTGCTTGGCTAGCTTTCCACAAGAAGATCAATACAAAAGATGTTTTGTTGAAGAAGGGTTTTATTACCTCAAACCATACTAGTTGCCTTTTTGCACTTCTAAACCAAAAGCAATAATGTTGCGCCTGATATATGATAGTGGAAGACAATATGAACGAAAAGCAGAAATGACACACGAAATTGATTACCCAGTTCGTCAATAATTATGACAATTGTCTGGGGGCGCCGTTAAGTCAGGTATTCTATTATTTTGAGTTAAGGTTACAAGAGATATAAGCTGTTACTTATAAAGAGAACAAACCTTAATTACATCACCAATGGGCCGCTCTTGATATGGAATCACAGTACTTCATGCTCCATAACTCAACAATCTCCTACTTGGACACTGAACACGAATGTAATTATCTCTTCATCTTCCATTGCAAACTCCCACTTGCTCGAGTGCTCACTCTGCATAGCCTCAGCATAACATTCTGGCTCACCACTATCAGTCAACAAAAGATAGTGTAAAGAGGGCGAGTACCTTTCCGGTGCGTGATGTTGTCTTTCTGATCTCCTCAATGGATCTACTGGCGTACTTGGTTCTACCTTAACAACCTCCTGGTCATTCTGAATTTTGCTAACACGTGAGTTTGAAATATCCAATTCAACAAACTGAGGCTTTTTACCTTGAGTACCTGCACTATCAATGTCTGGTGCACCCAACCTGTCTTTGTACAAGACATGCTCATTAAAAATAACATCTCGACTTCGAATTATTTTTCGATTCTGATCATCCCAAAATCTATAACCAAATTCATCATCGCCATATCCAATGAAAGTACATTTCACAGATTTTGCATCCAGTTTACTTCTAGCAGTGGCATCAACATGAACATACGAAACACAACCAAATACTTTAAGAAATGACAGGTTTACCTCTTTACCACTCCAAGCCTCTTCTGGTATGCCGTTATCCAAAGGAACTGATGGTTCTCTATTAATTAAGAAAGCAGCAGTGTTAACTGCATCTGCCCAAACTATCTTCGGTAACCCACACTTCAATTGCATGCACCTAGCACGTTCATTCAAGGTTCTGTTCATTCGTTCTGCAACCTCGTTCTGTTGAGGGGTCCCTCTAACAATTTTCTCCGAACTCATCGAGCTCATATTCTCCACCATTATCAGATCTCAAACACTTTACCTTCAGGCCCGTTTCATTTTCTACCAAAGCTTTCCACTTTCTGAAAGCATCAAAAGCGTCAGATTTACGTTTAAGAAAATAAACCCATACCTTCCTCGTGAAGTCGTCAATGAAGGTCATGTAATATGATGCGCCACCAAGAGATGTGATCGGTGTTGATCCCCATAAGTCACTATGTACGAGCTCCAACTTCTGCTCCTTCAAAGTTCTACTAGCCTTCGAAAAACTAACTCTTTTCTGCTTCCCGAATACACAATCCTCACATAATCCAAGCTTAACTGTTTTTAGACCTGATAGTTTGCCCTTTGAACATAATTGTTTCATCCCTTTCTCACTCATGTGGCCAAGCCTACAATGCCACAAATCTGCATTGCTGTTTGCACTAGCAAGTGCAATGCTATCATGGCTGTTCACGATCATGTACAGTGTACCCTCCTTCTTACCTCGAGCCACCACCATGGCCCCTTTGATTATTTTCCAAGAACTAGAGCCAAATGACAGGTCATAACCCTCGTCATCCAACTGCCCTACAGAAATCAGATTCCTCTTCAAACCAGGAATGTGTCGCACACCACGCAACTGCCATATGAGTCCATTCGGTGTTTTAATCCAAACATCTCCCTTCCCTGCTTCTTCGTTACACCTTTTCTTGGAAAGTTTGGTGCCATTTTATATCGTAGTGAGGTTCTTTTGGGTGCTTTGCTGAAGATCTGCCCTCTTCCTTTCTCCAATGATCTCAATTGGTTGTGGGAAAGTTTCAAGGAAGGCATGGTCTATGCTATCCTATGTTATCGTTTGGTCCTTTTGGCTTGCGAGGAATGATGTCATTTTTAATGCAAATGAAGTTGATGTCCATGGTCTCTTGGAGATTATTTTCCTTCGTCTATCAACTTGGGTCAAGGTCATCCAAGTCGATCATCAGAAGGTATCCATAGATGGTCAAATAGCAGATACAAGCGCCCCCATATCTCTTCGTCTGCTCCTCCTGCAAGTTGGATCAAATGGAACACTAATGGATCTTCTCTTGGCAAATCCGGTCCGTCCGGTATCGGATGTGTTCTTAGGAAGTCTGATGGTTGTATTATGTGCATGTTCTCTTCTTCATCGGGCATAATTGATTCAAATTAAGCTCAATAAGGAAAGTTCTTCAAGTTTCTTCATCGAATCCTTCATTCTTTAGCTCTTCTCTCATAATCGATTCTAACTCTAAGAACGTGGTTTCTTGGATCAATAAGACATCGGGCTTCCCATGGAGATACAAGAGTTTCTTCTTAGATATTCACCTGTTTTCCCTTCACTTTCGTCAAGTTCGATTCCAACATTTTCCAAGGGAATCAAACACTTTCGCGGATTGGTTAGCTAAATCAGGGGTCAATAGAGTTTCGGATTTTGTTGCTTGGATGTAGCACAAATCTTTTCATCGTAATTACTTCCTGTTAACGTTTGTTGTTGTGTATAACATATGAGATCCTTGATTTCTTTGTTGTACTCTACAATATTTTCTTAATTGAAATTTTAGATGAGTTATAAAAAAAAAACCTATTTCATGACATAAGACACAATACAATAAAACAGAAGAAAATAAGAAGAAAAGCAGGTAAGATAAATTAAATTTGATGTTTAATTTCAAGAAGCAAAAAAAAAAAAAAAAAGCAGAGCCCTGATTTTATCGACCCAATAAAATTCAAAGAAATCAAGGGATTACTCTTCTACCGATGCCATCAAATCTTTTTCATGTGTAGCTAGCTTTGCTTTTCTTCAAAGTTAAGTTTAATTTGTAGCTATTAGCTGTCCTAATAGGCTAATATACATGTCCATTCTTATATGTTCATGATCCAGCATCCTATATATATACATATATTTATGTATGTTATTGCCTTATATTCATATTCTAATAATTCCTAAATTTTCTTGTAACTGCATGCAAAGCACCAGACGATGTTTTATGCTAGATATTTGGGCCAACCTTTTTTTTTTTTATCATGCATAATATTATCAATCTGTAGTAGCATCTACATAAAAGTTCGAATACCCCTCATATGTACATAGAGAGTGAAAATTTGACATGTAACCGAACTGGCATATGTCATGAGTGAGAGAGTTTTCCAACATCGGGATCCAAGTACATAACCATTCAGTAAAAAGATTTAACATACTAGTAATATCCGAAACTATACTTCTAATCTCCCATGGTGCATTGCGTGGGTGTAAAATGACATCTACTAATAGCATGGCGTCACAATGTAGCCAGATCTTTCTCCATCCTCGGTCAGCAACTATGGATAGAGTAAGAATGACATATTTGGCTTCTGCCTGTAGTGGCTTTGTTTCATGCGAGATTTGGAACCATGAGAGTGCCGATGGTCTATTTGGTTGCTGCAAGACACCAACAAGGCATGATCTGCTGATGTTCCAGGCTGTATCAGTGCTAATGAAGCCCCCATTCTGATCCTGTAGGTTCCAGCCTTGATTCCAGCTGTTGTGGTGCAAATGTCGAGCTTCCTTCTTGTTGTCCTATGTTGTGTCCCGTGCTGAGTGCTCCCTCTATGTCCTCTTGATTTTTTTTTGATAGTTTCGTGTACGTTTGTAGATTTACTTGAGTGTGAGACATCATTCTGTGAGATCCACAATTGATAAAGAGTAATGGCGGCATATAATGAAAAGCAAACTTTATCATCAAAGTTTGTAATCAAGGTAGATGGAGGGCAAATAACGAAGTAGATCAAATCCTTGACAGCGGTGTTTGGGATAATGCTTGATTGCATATCCCAACCTTATACAAAATTGAAATGTATAATGACACTCCATAATCCACTACTTTATAATCCTTCTTACCACGCAATCCAAACAAGTAATTAATTCACCCAAAAAAAAAACTCTTAATCGCACCCTTGAAGCGACATTGCTCACTTCGGCCACCACCCATAGTGCTTGCTGGATACTTAATTATTCAATTAGCTTAGTCGGTTATGTTAATTCTATCAAAAAAATGAGCCAAGAAAAACGTTGTGGCGATAGTACAAGCTGAGGTGGCGTGAGAAATTTAATTTGGGGCCGGAGATTAGTGAATTATTATGATTTTTCCGGTAGAAATTATTATGAAATTAATTATTATGTGAAATAATTAATTGGGGAACGCTCTCCCCGCAAATAAAATAAAGAGAAAATTATAATAAAAAAAAAGTCATCGCACGTGAGGGCTGCTCAAGTTGCATTGTCAAGTCAGTCAAATGATCCTACGGCCTTGAATTTGGCAACATTGGGAACTATAAACAAAAATTAAAGATTTTACATGGTCAATCTATTTATATTTTCCTATTATGGATAGTTTGTTTCCTTTTACTTTTTTAATTTTTGTCTGCAAAAATGAAATCTTGGGATACTCAAATCTACAGCCAAAGCCATACTCTTTTCTTCGTCGACTCGTAGAAAATCAACACCATGAGTCAAAGCCATGTCATAACTCACCCAACATCGTCATTTAAAAAAAAAAAAGCCAGTAGACTTAAAAAAGAAAAGATAATTAAAGAGAAATAAAATGAGAAAGTCCTCACTATAGTGAGGATCAACTCAACCTTTTTGTAGTAAGTCGACAGCGATGCGACCTTGCTTTCTCATCGTCATCCCAAGCTAACTTTATGAATGTACGTGAACAATGCAAAGCCATGTTTGGGAACAAAGAGTTTTATTTCTGTCAACGTGTTATAAGAAGCGCATAAAATTGTGAAACCATGCTCCTGTCATTAAACATAATAGTTAAGAAATATTAAAAATATATGCAAAAAAATTATCAGAGTTGTTCTTAAAGCATATTAATTGTGTGGAGTTAATTACTGCAATAAACTCCTTTCTCTCTATCCCTCTTTCCGATCATAAGTGAAACTTATGAGTTCACTATAATGATAGAAAATAAAGCGAGATACATATAAGTCTATCATCGGTGCCTTGTGCCACCGTATTAAAACCCCTTCATCACTCTCATTGTCTCTCTTTGGTCATTCAAGTAAAATGCTTCCTTTATTTTCCTTTTGCAAGCGATTTATACTTTCATAAGTAATTACACATTTACTTCGCGATTCCTTGTTTATGATTATTATTTTTCTTATGAGATCAATTATCTAATTTATTTACATAATTCCTTGACTTTTACTTGTACCTTTGAAACAATGTAGACCAAAATTAAGAAAAAAAAAACTGTTAGTTTGAAAGTGAGGCCACATGTGTAAAAATTCCGCACATAATGCGTCTAGTATATCCCAAATAAACAATAACATGGCTGGCCACTCTTAACAATAACTAGGCAAACAATAACATTTCATTTTCTCATCAACCCTCTACCTTTCTATGAGATATACACATTTTTATGAAGAAAATAAATCAAGTACAAAAGCTGGATAAACGTAGAGTTAAGACAAATCATGTTATATACATATTGCTTTTGCTAGGACTGGCATGCACGATTTAAGCTTATTAAATATTCAAAATCATTCAACTAAAAATAAATAAATATATTTCGGTGAACAAATACATATATATATGTGTGTGTGTGTGTGTATTATTATACGCATCATTCCACTATATGGAATTTCCCGAGATTCTGCTTGAAGATTTGATTGAAACAACTTTGCAATTTGTCATTTATGAATGTGGCTGCAAATTGTAATCTTCAGATTGGATTATGGAAGTAGTGCGTGTGCATGGGTCCTCCTTTAATTGCCAAAAAGTTGGATTAAAAAAAAAAAAAACAGAGAGAGCGAGAGAGAGAAAGAGAGAAACAATTGAACTTTTATGGAGCACTTCCAAAGGACTTGTGCCACAATGGGGGGACCTGATGACTTCATATTCCCCCCGACTTTTTCTTTGCTTCCCCATAACCACAGCCACATTTTCATCCCGTTGGATATCCCGAAACCTCAAAAAATCCCTTCCATTTCGTTCGTCCAACTCGTTTTCTTTTCACTTTTCTCTCTCCTCGCAGATGCTACATTACAGAAGGATTATCGAGAAGGAGAAAACGAAGGGAATATTTCCGTCCGGCATATTAAATAAAGAAATGGATATGCAATAAAGATTTTTTTTTGTTACAAAAAAAATTTGTGGAAGACACTACTCTCGTAATTCCGGGAATTGAGCATAGTGTTACTCTCCCTCCCAACAAGTACGTCTTCCGAAATTCGAATTCGTATTCTCCTCATAGGAGGTTGAATTTGCTTACCACTTCAACCAATAGATTGTTTATTGCAATAAAGATCTTTCATGTTCAATCTGCAGACCGAACATTCGCTGATTAATTAATTAATGTTAAACACTTCTAGACAATATCTTATATATGACAATGTATATTTGCATCTTCAGAATTCGAGAATTCCTAATCTTCACTGCAAGATCAGCATATTAGTCAGGCATGCTTGTGGTGCTTAGCGGCAGGGAAGTGTTTTGCAAGTTTTGCATATTTGTGTGTATAATCATAATATAAATGTATATATGCAAATTATACATAGAGTCAGAGATACATAAAGTAGGAAAATCAAGAGTATTTTCCATTTTGCCTTTCTCAAGGAATATTGACAACTTGAAAACTGTATATATATATACTATCATGTATGCACTAGATAATGAAATTCTACAAATACAATCATCTGTGGGGTAGAATTCAGAGAAATGATGAAGGGCTTTTTATTTTGTTAATTCTTTTGAATTTTTCTTTGGACAATTGTGATAAGAAGATCCCTATCTAGTGGAAGTGAGGCCTACTAACAGATCATAACCCAATGTTTTTTCACTTTCAAGCTCCTGAAAATCGATAGTTGATGGCCAGCTCGAGTTGAGGGATATGTATATATCCCTACTTTTTTTTTTATTTGGTATGAACCCTAGTATCCGGAAGTTCAATTGGATTCCGATTAATCCCGTCGAGTCGGGTCAGCTCACTAAGGGGTAAAGCTTTCACAGTATAGATTTTATGCAATCACAATGACTCGAACCCAAGCCCTTACTTAAACGAAACAAACGCCAACCACTTGAACCAATCCATGTTGATTATATCCCTACTTTTTTATCCGAGTGAAAAAGCAATGGCCCAGGTTTTTCTTATACTTATTATCTAATTTTTCAAAATCACCTTCCACAAGTTTCTTGAAAAACTAACAACTCGATCTTCTAGATGCAAAGATAAGAAGGTTCAATAATTGTACAACTCAATACTATCATTCTAGTGGTCTAAGGGTCCGACTTTTTTTGGTAAGGTCCAAGTTTAAGTTTCATTGAAATCATATAGGAGTATATTTCCTATTAGACCACCTGTACGGCATGTGTCGGATTGACTTGTTCTATAAGCGTGCATGATAAGCACGCAGGGCGCGAGAACTAGCCGAACAAACCCAGACATCCCTCGTTTAAAAAAAGAAAAGGAAAATTGTGTATATTCTTTCGACATCAAGCCCTAGATCTTTGACTTATCATGCTATATATGTGTATATCTATTTATACGTGTATGAACAGTGAACTAGCTAGGTAGTTTTACGTATGAGTTGGTGGATATATATAATCAATCCTCTCATGAGTTGCATTTGCATCTTTAACAATGACAGATCATTACACTATGAATTGCAAGAATCATATCATATTAATTGCATTCATTTTGATGGTCGTCAAACAGATATACGAGGATATAAACAACTTGTGTAATACATCATCCGTTCAATCAGTCTCTCTAGCCCTAATCTCTAAGACAGAATTATATTATATATGTTTATGCTTTTGGGGAGCAATTATAAAATCAATCGAGAGGGCCTGCATTTGAGTTTGATTGTCTTAAAATTAGGAAATGGCACATGGGGGTGAAGGGCAAGATTTTGACCAGAGGGATATCGACCCATAGATTCCGGTGGGGCAATTATCTGTTTGATTCATTACATCGAGCCCCATATCCCTAATCCTCAAGTACACCAACTTTATTGACTTGCTCTTCTTCTTTCTTTTTTTTCTTGGATTACTTTTATCTTATGTTGTGATCTATATCTTTAATTAATTTGAGAGGGGGCATCGCGATCTTTCTTTCTCAAGGCTTCTTGATCTTTGTGGATATGTTCTTAGCTCCAAATTAATTGTTTCCAGATCGCAGGTGGTGTTTCAAGGAAAAGAATATGATGTGTTTTGTGACGATCGAGAGTATTCTGGCTATTAATCTCTCCAGACTGGTCCAAACAATTCATCTAAATTAGGTCTAACATATATTCGCGAGGACCAATTCCCACGTGCTCCCAGTAAAATTTGGACTCTCGACAACTCAAAGAGAGGAGCGACCTTGCTTATCACGTCTGCCAACTTCTACATTGAAGTGGAAACTTAAATAATATCACAATGTATATATGTTCACTCTTTCAATTTCTTTTGTAGCTTCGCTCCAGATTGTTTCAATTCTGTCTATACATATAATACATACATACATATTATATATATATATATATATATATATCAGAAGTCACTCAACGAACTATAGATCAATCGACCAAAAGCATTTGAGTTCAATTGATAATTAAATGATCGAGTGTCAATTATTGATCTAGTTCTCCCTATTCACGCTATGCATTTAACAAAACCAACATAGATAGAATAATTGGTTTTATACGTACATTCGATATATATAGGATTTCTTTTGGAGAAAAATATATGTGTATATACACTTGGATTCATTCCGGAACTTGTTTTATAATTAAGACACATCGATAGGTTAATAATATTCAAACCTGTATTGCAAGTTAAAACATGTTCACCTTAGAAAATTTTTTGAATCGTCATTCTTCACCTTAAAAAACTTTCGCACGTTCTTCGACAATTCAAGTGCTTCCATGCAGTCTCAGTAAAGGGCAAAAGGGAACCATGCAATTCATGTGTAAGGTCCATCTAGATAACCAAATAAATTATATGCAATTTTGGGTATTATATAGCCCAGACATGCAAAACATGTTGTCTTAAAGCAATCGATATATGGCCAGTGGTAATAAAGTACAACAAAAGAACCAATTATAGTATTCATAATTTCACTCCAAAGAATTTTCTAAAGTGAAATTCACTTTGCCAAGACTAGAAAAGTTCCTCCCCGTACACAACTTTCACCATAAAATATAAGTAGATCGGGAATTTATTATTAAAATGATTAGGAAAAAATATTAGTGAAAATTTGTTATTAAATGAGAAAAAAAGACAAAACAGTAATGATTGTGATGTTGAATTTGAGAAAGAATATAGTTGATTTGGGTAAAGTAAAAAATTTTTATTCGAAAATCAAACAAAGACTTGTATTCCAACAACTTTAATTTCACTATGATTTGCCCCCTGAGTGAAGATACAAGTAGCACCAAATACTAATTACCAAGCATTTGACTAATTAATTTATGTATATGATCTTTCTGTCATAAACTAATCATAATTGTCTTCCCTTTTCCCTCATTTCCATGTTCAATTAGCCAACCCCATTTGACTATTGTGTCTCATCCTAAAGAGAGGATACCGAATCTCGGGCGCATCGTGCATGCCCTCTAAATAATATTTCCACCCCAAGCTCCTAAATCTAGTAATTCTTATATGATCTATAATTGCTAATACAGTTCTATCACGCGTAGGGTTTTCTACCTGGCTTTTGTTTGAAATTAAGTTAGTTCTAACCCAAAATGTTGGTCTTCATGATAATCGTATCTCATATGGATTACCTATTTTTGTAGGAGTAGGCGCATCTTAACTCCAACTCTTGTTTTGACTATGAAGGAGAAGAGTAAGGGATAACCAGCTAAGAGTGGGACATAAGTATCCTTGAATCATGTAAAATGTTATAAGTTCGGATAAATGAGCTAGCTCAACTTAAAGTATTGTCATACTAGCTGCCATATACGTGCATCACCAAATGAGCTAGCGCAGGTTGGTCATCCTAACAAACTAACTATTTCAATCTTTTCGCATCCCTTGGAAGGCCTTTCTCCGGGTTAAGCTTATGCTGTGCAGAGTGGAAAAAATCGTCGGAAGTATATGTATCGGAGATGAGAAGATCATCTCACTGATAATTTAATTAATCCATCCTCTTTAATCATATAGAGCATTTCGTTTGTTTCATGACAATCAAACTGAAAATTGTGTTTGGGTGTCGATCGGCATCAACCAATTAGGCACCATAATAATACCTAAACTTGTAGCTATGGTTAAAAATGAAAAGATCACGCATACATACAAATTATATTAATGTATGTTTGCATTAATATATTATTAGATGGTGTCATTTATTATTGTCAGTCATCAATGATTGATCCTCTTTTATGTGGGGAGACTCGAATCTTAGATGGTCCACATCCTCACAAATTAAGAAATTCAGATTTATAGAGTTTGCAATTCATTGGCTCGAAATAATTATTTTTCTAATGTTGATGAGCCTAATCATCTCTCCACCTTCCTCATATAAATAAATCTCTTCAGCCGAATGATAATCTTGACATTAATGTTTGTTTTAAACCATTGATGTCAAAATCAAGTTCTTGTGTGTTACCACTAATTAATGTTTTAAATTTAACTATTATCATGTTGAATTCTTTTTACAATTGGAAATTGCACTTAATCAAGGATAGAGACGATACAAAGGGAGAGGGGGGAGATTGTGACAGAAATTTCTTTGAGAGTTCAGATTTGGTTCTATGATGAACAGTTCTAGAACAGATTTATTAATTGTTCAACATGATTCATGCCAGATACATTATCATATTGTATATCGATCACATGTACATTTCCTAACCCAATGAACTCAATCGGATCACAGTGCGAACATGTCATATCCGAATCGACTAAATCTTATTTCCTCTAAATGATAATCACCTTTTATCATTATGGAGGATGGGATTAAGACGTGCAATTTGCTATGCCATTAATTATGCTCAATAATTAACCATGTCTTGTCATTTATGATTAAGAGGTGCTCTTCTTCTTCAACACGTTTCAAATTTTTTAACCTTTTCCCAACACAAATTTGAGAATGGTATCCCTACAAATTAGGCTTTCCAATTAGAGAATTAATTTAGCTTTGGTCATATTAGGGCTCCTTCGGTGGTTTAAGAAAGAAAGGAGGACCCTTGATGACCGCCACCACCACCCTCCGCTAATTAAAAGGAGTCCCAAAAGGATATTATGTTATGTATTTTCCCATAAGATATACATATACATATATATATATATATACAATCTACTAACATACATCAAAAAGAGGGGTCATAATTAAACTAGATTCAAAAAATTTCCGTTCATAAACCGATTTAGTAAATTAATCAATTACAGTTCAAAACTCGTATGATGGACGAACTTATTTTACAGAATATATGTATATATGTATATTACAAATAATCATACATGTAATCTTTTGTCTTATCGATATATGTGACCAGTTCAAACCATTAAACCTAACCTAAATATAATGAAAATCAATATATCTATGCGGAGTCTATGGGCAATCACTAACCTCTTTGTGGGGGGATTGATTATGTCTCATCTTTTGTCAGTTCAAATTGTGGTTAAGATGTTGACATAAATCTATTAAGTAGAATGCAAATGCAACTAACTCCACCACCTTAGGAAAGATTAATGATTGCAATTATAATATATCCATGTGATTATCCTCTTCGAGGATTTTTGTGCTCCTAATTGAACCAATCAATCCAAGATCTTTTGTTGTCACCACCATAACCTAACGGCTATTTCTTTCTCCTTTCTTCCCCTTTTCTTTTGTGAAGTTGGGGATGATAACCTTTAATTTTTGCACCGAACTTTAACTTCTGTTGTTGTGAGTAACTTATGAAATCCTTGATCTCTTTGTTGTACTCTACAATATTTTGTTAATTGAAACTTCAGATGAGTTATCCAAAAAAATTTATGTAATGCATTCTAAGATCTCAATCTCAAATAATCGAATCACTAATGGCTAGTGTTTCAGAAAATTAGAGGCAATGACATTAAATCACAATAACAAAAGCTAAATGCTATACTAGGATATCATCAGGTGATTAATTATGTCCACAACATGGATTGATTTTTACAATTTTCATATGATACTATGCTTATTTCACGTTCTAAAGTAGAATCGGAGTCAGGATGCAAGATTGTCTTAACATGTGTTTGAATCTGTAATAACGTATCTGAATGGCATCGAATTGGGAAACTTATGCTGTATCTATCTAGTGGCATGCCGGTGCATCGAGTCGAAAAATATAAAGGATCTAGTTATTTGCATTGAATCGCAACATTTTCACATGCTAGTTATGGAGAGTATTTTGAAACAACTCAAACTAGAGGATGTAGTATTTCTCAAAGCCTTACTAAGAACTTGAGAATTCAGAAGGAGATTCAATGCAGTGACGCTCGTATTTGATTTGGAGCCAAGAGCTCATATATATGTCAAATTTTCGTGAATGAAATCTTCTGATATACTCTATTTCCCTTCTTCTATCCATGGCAGAAATACTGGGCTGCTTTTGGGGCCCAAAGGCCTATCAGCACTTCAAATCTTACTTTAACTGGAGCTTAAGGTGCATGCCACTTTGTGTCCGACTATTATCAGAAAATTCTTCATGCTCATTCCTTTTTCACAAAATGAGATTACGAACCCTTCATGAGAATTTTAGATGGCATAACCGTCTAATCTAAAAGGTTAAATTTGTTAGATATAGTGTGGGCTGTATATTTATCACTCAAAACCTTTAACTCTACAGCTAAAGAAATATCGCACATCCCCATAGAATGGAAGCAGAAATGGTATTCGAATAAAGATCCCGAACCAACTTCTAGCATATCCCACATTCGGTTCTAGCATTGCAGATGAATCAGGAGCAAATGTACTGTTATTCTTGTGGATTGTTATCCTAGGACAAGGATACTCCTAGTATTGATTGTTATATCTCCCCTTTAAATCATAGTAATGAAGTAAACCTCGGTAATTAGATCGGATTTAGACGGTAGGGAGAGAACGGAGATGAAAGGTTCTTCGTTTATAAATAACTATAAGTAGGTATAAGGATCCAACATCTCAGAGGTAGACTACCCAAAATAATCAAATGAAACCTTGGTCCTAAATCAGATTATTGCATTGGCATCAGAAGCTGGTGATGGCATGCGGAGCGCTACAAGCGCCGTAAGAATTCCAGCATATATCTTAGGTTGTTACAGCAGACATCTCGAACCTCATTGGCACCATATCTCACGGTCTTGAGGCCACCCGAACTCCTCCAAGAATGCCAGCACTACTCCATTCGACCACCCAAAACCAGTCTGCAGAGTCAGTAAAATCAGTTCTATGTCAAATCAAAGTTGAAACGCCACTACCACAAATTACAATGTACCCCAAACATATCTCGTTACACAAATTTTTTTGCAGATGTTAGCACCGGCGCAGGATTTTTGCCTGTTCTGTTCAGCAGAATTTGAAAGAAGAATTCAGTTTTTTCATTCTTCAACTAAGATTACGCCGTGGATCATTAAAGTTGCAGCCCACCAAGTTTTTCCTTTTGATTTCTTTGTACTTAAGAAAAGGAATACGGAAAATTGGAAAAATGTTTTGCAAATCCTCCAGAGTTTTCTCTAGTTTAAGGACATTGAACGAATGTAAGCTTTCAAACTTACCTGTGCCACAAATTTGCCACCCCCTCCATACGCTCCGCACTTCTCCACATCGTACTTTTCGTACATTACACCCATTTTCTTGTAAGCGGCATAGTTTGTTCTGATCCACCTGATCATGATTTCTTCTGCTAGTGACTTAGCATCACTTGATCCCGATGATGCAAGGCCCTCAACTATCATGTGCTGTACCGGTGCCCACCCATTGGGAAAATCCCTGTGAATACGAGCTCAACAATATCTTGAGCATCCTACTCCTCCGTAACAAAATGCATTTCCCCAAGAAGGAAACAGTTCCAAATTTGTTCTCGACACATACCATTGTTGTCCCGAATTAGTCAAAGAAGTTGCAATACCAGCATGGAGAAGCAGCCCCGAAGTTCTAAGACTGCTCACGACTTTGTCAGTCAATTTCTTATCTGCAGATGTTCAAGAAAACAGATTACATTATCCATCAAGCAGCACATTTCAATTACTCGGTACTTTGTTTCAATAGGCTAAACTTTTGTTAAACAGTAAATGGACCATTATGAATGTGTCACCATTTAAATATTTCCCTTAATCAGGGCATTAGCTCAAAGTGACAAATGAATGGTTTACGTCATATCCGTTGGATTTTCCAGGAAGACGCCCAATGGACATTGACAGATCACTGCTCTCACACATCACATTTTTAGAGGGACATCTCTTATTTATTTATTTATTGTTGATAGGTTGAAACATAACGTTAAAAAATTACAACAATGAACCTGAACTGAATGGTTCAATCCACAAAGGAATGAAATTTGAAGCAAACGCAGCCTGATTTTGCTTCCCGTCTTCAAATAATTGAGCTTCCTTTAACGAATTTAAGGAAGCAAGTCAGAAACATTTGCAATCTTTGTATGAATATCACTGCTGGTGAACATGAAAATTTTGTGATCTAACCTTGCATGAACTGTGATTATCAAGCCAATAATCGAACCACTGCCCCTTCATGTCATTCCAAAAGATGGCTCTAATGGCCTTCTCTTGAGCTTTTGAAGCTTCCAAGAAATGGTTGGCTGCACTATGATTCCCAGCAACTTTTGACAAGAATGATATGTCAAGTTCCATCTTACCAACATTTCCAACAGAGCTTTGTCAGGGGAAATCAAATGGACTTTTACTTAAATTGCTGCTAAAGGAAGTAATTGGCCGTACCCCGAGTATGTACGCATTCAAATCAACAGGTAATATAGATGTTGTTGTCAATGTGGTAATGTCCTTCAGATTCCTGGTTAAGACACGTATACCAACATCTTAAATATTTCAAGGTTGAATTGGCCTTATATTTTGCTCATTGAATAAGAAAACTAAGCATGTCATAATTTATAATACTCCTGATATTATGCAGACGATGCAGTAAATCAAAAGATATTAAAAAGGATCGAATTACTCCTTTTGCTCCTTTCCTAGAGGGATTATTTAAGATAGGTGCACAGAGGTATTTTTCTTCCATTGTCAAAGCATGCTATAGTATAGTAAGCACAGAAACAGAGCAATGGCTAGCAACGAAAGGTTGTAAATGATTAAAGATCTAATACTGGGAAAAAAATGGCTTTCAAATTGTTCAAAAACTACCCTAATGCAAAATATAAGTGATAATTTATGGTTTTGTACACATATCATGACAAAAGAAGAACAATTAACATGTATTACCTCATCCATCTGGTGCTAAAATCCCAACCTGATTCAGCTGCTGTAGCCACTTCCCTGTAAAATTGCCGCTTTTCAGCACCGCTCGATATATTTGAAGCAAACTCCTTATCCTGCGAGACGAAGAAGTTAATATTCACCTCTAGCTCTAACATCTCAAACAGTAACGATCACATTATTTATTGTGTGATATGACTAAGGGGAGCACGACTTGCAATGCTCAAAGCTTCAGGCCTGGGCTTATCCCACATTGCATAATACCGACTTAGACAGTGACTCTCAGCTTGAGCATCCTGCACAACAATCTGATGAACGCCTGCAGAGTATAGAGTGAAATGATTAATAGATGAAAGAATTAACAAAAGAAGTCCGATTTGAATGCTTTATCACCAGAAGTCCAGAATCCATGTTCTTTGAGGAGAACGGGGAGAGCTTTCTTGACCAAATTTATATCATGCGTCCTGCTGTATATGGCCCGAACCATTGCACTTAAAAGGGGAGGTTGACTGCAAAAGTGTTGCCATAGCTTTTTAAGTTCGAGATTGTAAATAAAGCATAAGAAATGATGCGTTCATTTAAACAAGTTTAAACATTCTACTACATTTGTCTCATCAAATTTTCAAAAACATAAAAACTGAACTCTAGAAATGACTCTTATCGTCCAAATTTAGGATCTCAAATCGTGACTTAGTGGAAAGAACCCACGACAATCAAAAGTTTCTAGTAAGAGATATTGGATATTTTGTGTAATCTTGTTGGTCTGCTCCATCAAACTAATTTCATGTAATAATATTTCTCTAGATGTCATGGGAAATAACTCAGTAGGTGAATCGAAAGAAGCACTTGCCTTCGGTTAGTATAGTAGACCCTCGCCCCATTTAGGACATGACCATAAGTGTCGAGAAGGTATATGAGGTTTGTCACTATCCCTTTAGCAGTTTCATACATTTTACTCGCCAGCAATCCCCTGCATACGAATACTGAATTTCATGAAACATAAATTGCACCAGAAGAACAGATATTCTACGACTGAACAGATCACGACAGAGATTCCCGCACAAGCAGATGCACCGAGTTTATGTAAGTAGATGGCTGTCACTCAGCATTAGAGAAAATAGAAAAGAAAGAACCAAATTACAAACTCGACAAAACATGTAAATTGCTGATAACGTAACAGAATCAGAACAGACCTGATCACCCAATACGAGTCCCAGTAGTACACCTCCCTGAAACGCGAACCGGGTATAACGAACTGCTCTGGCAGGGGAAGCAGCGTATGGAGCTCGGGTTGGTCCCTCACAGAACTGGTCACTCCCCTGCTCAGGTTCTTCCACAGCGCATGAATCTCCAGAGCCCAGGACCTCACCCCCGGGTGCTTCACCTCGGCGGGGACATAATCAGGCAGGTCCGCGACCACCAGATCCTCACCCGGACTCCTGAAGTACTCGGCTATGAACCCCTCCAAGTCTGCAAGGGGGACGGTGCCGTTGCGGGACCTGGGGAGGGAGTTGAAGGCCTTCTCGACAACAGGCAAGCTGAACCTGAGGGACAGGTCGATGTAGAACTTGGAGTCAAAGTTCTTGGGACCGAAGGTGGCGAAGGCAGCGTCCTGGAGGAGCTCGAGGAAGGTGATCAGGGGAGTGGTCTCATTGACCGGGCACGCAGAAGGTGCTGCAGTGGTCATCGCTGCTGCTAGTAGTAAGAGAAAATGGGGGGAGAGCGAGGTGTAGTGAGAGAATGTGGGGGGAGAGCGAGGTGAAGTCTCGTATGAGGCTTCGACAGTGTTGGGCTAGACAAGAGCTTTATGCTCCGGAGGATGCAGATGGCCTTAAGGAGGAGGAGAAGAACAGGGAGAGGAAGGAGACATGGCGGCAGTTCTTCGTAGAAATTGATGTTGATTGGCCATCAATTTGGAAAATGACAAAATGTGTGTCGGACCACGTGCAGAAGAAGAAGACGACAAGAGGAGGGAAATGGACAAAAAAAAAACAAAAAACAAAAAACAAAAAAGATACCAACTTTTTGAAGTCTGTCTGACTCAGTTGTCGGAAAGTTCAGTAGTTCCTGTCTCCATCATCTGGCAATTTTCCGATGTATTGTCCTCTCGAGTCCGACTGGAAATGGGTACAGTTTTGCCTTCAAAAATTACTGCCGACGACAGTTCTATTTTTTCTCATTGCCAACAATTAGAAATTGTTATGGACAACGATCAGATCATGTGAGAGGAAGGCAACTGCTTTGATCATATTATGGAGAAGAAACCGAGAAAGATAGAAGAAGAGATATTATTACATCCAAATGGCTAAGTTGGAGAATGTGCCATGACAAGCAAATGGGAAATCTCAAAGAAGACAGACAGGCGAAGCGGAGTGATAACGCTCAAAGGGATGCAAGAATTTTGGCATCTATTTTAGTTTGGTACAGAGCACATCTGGAATCTCATCAGCACCCTATCTCCTGGTCTTGAGGCCACCCGAACTCCTCCAAGAATGCCAGCACTACTCCATTCGACCACCCAAAACCGGTCTGCAGAGTACGTAGAATCAGCTCTATGTCAAATCAAAGTTAGAACACCACTACCACAAATTCTAGTGCAGCCTAAACTTATAGATATATATATATAAGTAAAATATTAGCACCAGCATAGGATTTTTGCCTGTTCTGTTGAGCAGAATTCGAAAGAAGAATTCAATTTTCCATTCTTCACCTAAGATTAACCCTTGGATCATTAAAGTTGCAACCCGACAAGATTTCCCTTTTGATTTCTTTGTACATAAGAAACTAATACAGAAAACTGGAAAATGTTTTCCAAATGCTCCAGAATCTTTCCTAGTTTAAGGGCATTGAATGAATGTGAGCTTTCAGCGTACCTGTGGCACATATTCTCCACCCCCTCCATAATCTCCGCACTTCTCCACATTGTACTTTTCATGCATTACACCCATTTTCTTGTAAGTGGCAAAGTTTGTTCTGATCCACCTGGTAGCAATTTCTTCTGCTAATAGCTTAGCATCACTTGATCCCGATAATGCGAGGCCCTCAACTATCATGTGTTGTATCGGGGCCCACCCATTGGGAAAATCCCTGTGAATATGAGTTTAACGATATCTTGAGTATCCTACTCCTCCATAACAAAATGCATTTCCCCAAGAAGGAAACAGTTCTGAATTTGTCCTGCGCACATACCATTGTTGTCCTGAATTTGTCAAAGATGTTGCAATACCAGCATGGCAAAGCAGGCCTGAACTTTTAAGACTTCTCAGGACTTTGTCCATCAATTTCTCATCTGTAGATATGTCCAGAAACAGCATCATCCATCGAGTAGCACGTTTCAATTAATTGGCAATTTTTTTCATTAATACATATACATACACACACACACACACATATATATATATATATTGGATAAGTAAAGAATGGGGTGAGAGAGGCTCAAACTCTCGACCTCAGGACAACTGAGAAGCTATGAAATAAAAGCGAAGGTTCCATCAAGATTTGAACTCGCGTTACTGGATTCAGAGTCCAATGTCCTAACCACTAGTCTTTTGTGAAACATAGGCCATCATGTCCCTTTCTCCAATTATATGTTGCCCTTAATCAGGGTATTCTGATTTTAAGCCAAAATTAGCATATAGAGATACGCGAGAGTGGTTTACATCTTATATGCTAGATTTTCTGGATAGATCCCGCATGAACATGGACAGATGAGATCACAATTTTAGAGGGAAATCTTTAATTTATGTATTTTTGATAAGCTAAAGAATCATGTTCATGAATTACAATGAAGAACCTGAATTGAATGGTTTGATCCATAGAGGGATGAAATTTGAAGCAAAGACAGCCTGATTCTGCTTTCCATCTTCATAAAGTCGACCTTCCTGTAACGAATTCATAGAAGCAAGTCAGAAACATCTGCGATCTTTGTATGTATATTGCTGCCGGGGAACATGAAAATTTTGTGATCTAACCTTGCAGGAACTGTGATCATTAATCCAATAATCAAACCACTGTCCCTTCGTTTCATTCCAAAAAATAGCTCTGATGGCCTTCTCGCGGGCTTTCGAAACTTCCAAGAAATGCTTGGTTACGCTATGATTCCCAGCAACTTTTGCCAAGAATGATATGTCAAGTTCCATCTTACCAACATTTTCAACAGATCTTGTCATTGGAAATCAAATGGACTATTACTTCAGTTGCTGCTAAAGAAGGTAATTTCCCGTACCCCAAGTATGTATGCATTCAAATCAACAGGTAATATTGACGTCGTTTTCAATGTTGTAATGTCCTTCGGATTCCTGGTTAAGACACAAATACCAACATCTTATATTCTAACTAGAACATATATTTATATATTTCAAGGTTGGATTGGCCTTATATTTTGTTCATCGAACAACAAGATTGAGCACATTATTAGTTTATACTCCTGCATATTCTATAAATCACAAAATTCATATTCAACATAGTTAATGAAAAGAAATTTCAATAAGAATAGAATTACCGCTTTTGCTCCTTCCTCAGAGGGATACCTTTTTTTTTCTCTAGAAAGGTGCGCAGATGTATTTTGTTTCCACTGTCAAGGCATGCTATAGTATACTAAGCATAAGAGAGCAATGGCTTGCGTGAACCACAACATAAGGTGGTGAATAAATCAAAGATCTTATACTGCAAATAAAATCCGCACTTTTAAGTGGTTCAAAAACTGCGCAAATTACAAGTAAAAAAAAATGTATGGTTTTGTATGCATATCATGACAAAATAAGAACAATTAATATATATTACCTCATCCACCTGGTGCTAAAATCCCAACCCGATTCAGCTGTCGAAGCCACTTCCCTGTAAAACTGCCGCTTTTCAGCACCATTTGATATGTTTGAAGCAGATTCCTTATCCTGTGAGGTGAAGAAGCTAATATTTACTCTAGCTCTAACATCTCAATGGTAACAATCACACAATTAATTGTGTGAAAACTAAGAGGAGCAGGACCCACAATGGTCGAAGATTCAGGCCGGGGCTTATCCCACATTGCATAATACCGACTTAGACAGTGACTCTCAGCATGAGCATCCCGCACGACGATCTGATGAACGCCTGCAGAGATTAGAGAGAATTTATTAATAGAAGCAATAATCACCAAAAGATGTCTGATTGAAACTTTATTTACCAGAAGTCCAGAATCCATGTTCTTTGAGAAGAACGGGAATTGCTTTCTTGACCAAATTTATATCATGTGTCCTGCTGTATATGGCCCGAACCATGGCGCTTAAAAGGGGAGGTTCACTGCAAAAGTGTTCCAATAGCATTTAAGTTTGAGATTTGTAAATAATGAATTATAAGTTATGCATTCAGTTAACAAGCTTAAACTTGTTATGACATTCGAAGTGGTCTCATCAAATTCTCAAAAACATAAGTAAATAAATAAATAAAACTCTATAGACAAACACTCATGTAAAAATTATTAGGATATCAAACCATTTGACCTAGTGGAAAAAGGAAAAAGAAAAATGTTAGTCAAAAGTTTTAAGTGAGAGATATCGGATATTTTGTGCAATCTCATTAGTCTGCTCTATCAAACTAACTTCATGTAATAAAATCTCTGTAGATGTCATGAGAATACCATAAGATAAGTAAGTGGAGAGCAGAAAGCAAAGGATTCTTTGTATTCTTAGTCTTCCACACAAGAAGGGAATTGATAGGGTAAATTTCTTTTTTTTCAATTTTTTATTTTCGTTTTCCGAGTCCATAAGAAGCGATCCCCTTTCTTTCACTGGGTCCGGGTAGAGACCGAGGGTCTTGAGTGATCGATCCGGCAAAACAATTCAAAAGATAAAGAAGTATCATTAATTTCTTCACGCTCATCCCAAGTTCAAAGTACCATTTGTATAAATAAGAATCCTATGGTTCGGGGGATTTAGCAGGTCTATTCATAGAGACCAAAGATTATTCTCCGATGCATTGACATTCCCTAGCTCAATCGGTGAAATGGGAGGAGCACTTACCTTCGGTTAGTGTAGTAGACCCTTGCACCATTAAGGACATGGCCATATGTGTCAAGAAGGTATATGAGGTTTGTCACTATCCCTTTAGCAGTTTCATACATTTTACTCGCCAGCAGTCCCCTGCATAAGACAGAACAACAAACATTTATGTTCCATGACTTAACAGACTACGACAGAGAAATAACCTCACAAACTGACGCACCTAGTTAATGTATAGATGACTGTCCCAAAGCATTAGAGAATGAGAACATGTCAATTGCTGATAATGTAACAGAATCAGAACAAACCTGATCACCCAATACGAGTCCCAGTAGTACACTTCCCTGAATCGCGAACCGGGTATAACGAACTGCTCTGGCAGGGGAAGCAGCGTATGGAGCTCGGGCTGGTCCCTGACAGAACTAGACACTCCCCTGCTCAGGTTCTTCCACAGCGCATGAATCTCCAGGGCCCACGCCCTCACCCCCGGGTGCTTCACCTTGGGCAGGAACCCCTCCGGCTCGGGAACATAATCAGGCGGGTGTACGACCACCAGATCCTCACCAGGACTCCTGAAGTACTTGGCTATGAACCCCTCCAAGTCCGCAGGGGGGACGGTGCCATTACGGGACTTGGGGAGGGAGTTGAAGGCCTTCTCGACTACAGGCAAGCTGAACCTGAGGGACAGGTCGATGTAGAACTTGGGGTCGAAGTCCTTGGAACCG
Source organism: Punica granatum (assembly GCF_007655135.1). Classification (NCBI taxonomy): domain Eukaryota; kingdom Viridiplantae; phylum Streptophyta; class Magnoliopsida; order Myrtales; family Lythraceae; genus Punica; species Punica granatum. The sequence goes on from NC_045130.1 coordinate 7,872,375, forward strand.
AAGGTGGCGAGAGCGGCGTCCTGCAGGAGCTCGAGGAAGGTGATCAGGGGAGCGGTCTCATCGACCGGCCACGGGGAAGGCGCAGAGGTGGTCATCGCCGCTGCTAGCAGTAAGAGTATGTGGAGGAGGGTAAGGTGAAGGCTATTATGAGGCTTCGACATTGGTGGGAAAGAACTCTGTGCTAGGACGATGTTGATGGCCTGAAGGAGAAGAACAAGAGGGCGAGGAAGGAGACATGGCGTAACTTCTATGAAGAAGTGACATTGATCGGCCGGCAATTTGGAAAATGGGTATTGGACGGGCAGAAGAGACGACAATCGGAGGGAAATTCTTTATCTTTGTTTGATCTTCAGTTCAGAAGAAAGCTCGGTTTCATCGCAATGGACAAACGGAAACCAAAAAGATACCAATTTCACCGAAGAAATGGCCATCAGCAAGCAAAGGGCATCTCACGAATGAAAGGCGACAACCGAGAAACTCCAATCTCTAGCAGGAGAGATGCTTAAAACCTCTGTCTGTTCGAGATTCGTTTTGAACAGTTAGTCTGCGTCAGATGTAGGGAAATTCAACAGCTCCTGTCTCCGACATTTGTCAAAATTGCCGGGAACATTGTCCTTTTCCTTCGGCAGAAGGAGAGCTTCCTCCCGACCGGGAATGGCTACCGCATTCCTTTGCCAAGTTATTGTCGATAACAGTTTTTTTTTTTTTTTAATAATTGTCAATAACAAGAAATTGTTTTGAACGACGATCAGATGATAACAGAAAATGGGGAGTCTCAAGAAGACGGACAAATCTTGAATTTGATCGGGTCTCAGCAGCAACATTATCCATGAAAGCTAAAGGGGGGTCAGTCCGAGCTGAGCTCCTCAGATGTCTCTTCAGTTCCACACAGCTAATTCGACCGCCGACTGCGGCGGCCGGAGCTTCAGGAATTGGAACGACATCGAATGAAACATTCATCACCGGAGCTGTCGGCAGATTCGTCAAAACCAGATCCGAAAAAAATTGGGATCAGAGGAAGAGCTTGCTAGCTTGTGATTATTCAATCTCACTTCACTTCTCGCGTTTCAAATTCCAATCGAGCAATGAGCCAGAGAGAAAACGTGGGAGACCAGTCAACACCCTAGGAAGAAACCCTAGACACTATGTTAGGAATTTAGGGGGAGGAAGGTCCCGATTTGCAGAGCTCATGATGGGCCTTCAAGTGATTAATAAGAGAACGGCCCAGAAAGTAACTACGGGTTGGGTGGGACCATTCAGGCTTGGCTTGGGATGCTGTCCTGATGTAATAAAACAGAAAAAAAAAATTGTTGAATTATTATCAGAAAGAGGCATAATTGTCAATTTCAAGAATAAGATTGAATGAGAGACGCGATACGAACTTGGATTAGTCAGATCCCATTAGTATTATCAGGTGGTGCAATATTTTAAAAAAAAATTGAAAGAAACAATTTAAAATTAATACTTGAAATAGAGAATAAACAGAAAAGAAAAAAGAACTTTATGAGCAGTTGCAATATGCTATTACGAGATACTGTTTTAGATTAATAACTATTAGAAAAAAGATTTTTTTTAAAAAATAATAATTGTGTTGTTGAATCGAGAAAATAATAAAATAAAGTGGAGTAAAGTGTTATAAAATTTTATTTTTAAACCAAATAAAGCAAATATGTGTATGGAGTGACTAGGTAAACTTTTTATTTTTTAATTCAGCAAAATATTGTTTAACTGAGTTACCGTCTTTCCTGCCCCAGTATCTATTTAGGAAGTTGCTTGTAGGCCCGGGCATCTTATGAGGCACCTAGGCTAGGACCTACGATTGTCAAATGGACAAATTCCTACGATTTATTCCATGTTACATTTACTGTGTGCTCTTTGAATTGAGAATCCGGTTTTTTTTTTTTTAGTTGTTCACGATCAAACCAGCGCTCCATAATTTTAGTTTGAATGAATGCCTTGGCACATGCCCATTGCCCCCAAAGGTTTCACAATCCTTTCTTGTCCGGAACCCCACGGTGTCCCCCCCCCCCCCCCCCCCCGGCGACTAATTGAGCAATCTATGCCGTTGCAATGTTGCATTCACAAGAAATTCGAGAATAAAGCAAAATTTACTGAATGCTCCGTCTTCCCTAAGAGGGGAGCTAGCAACACTCCATGAAAAACATCGGATGTCAAATTTAGTAGGTTTTGCGCGTCCAAGTAGAGCTCGAACTCACTACCTCGTAGACGTCCCGTCACACCACACAAGTCTCCCAACCACCAACCCTTTCGGGATTATGTTGTCCGATAAATGCATCCCATTCGCATCCGCAATGGAGGCCCAATTTTGAAGCCAGTTGGATCCACGTGGCAATTGGCCCAGTCCCGAAATGGCTCTCCCGAAGCGGGAGACCTGAGCCCACTGAATCGGGCGCGGCATGCTTGGGGACCACTCCTGCCAGCCCTTTTGCTCAGTTTAGTTTTTCTTTTATTTATTTATTCAAATATATAACGGCTGAAAGTGCTGTTGGGCCCTTTCAACCATTAATGATTATATTTCTTTTAAATAATTGCAATTTACATTGCAAAATAAAATTAAATATTAAATAGTTGCAATTTTAATTAAAATGCTTATTTATTAAGTAACTATAATAATAATTTAATAAATACATAAATATATTTTTAAAGGAAAAAATCAAGTGAAGACCACACGAGTGTCACAAAATGAGACTACTACTGTAGAGGGAGTACCGGTTTTTTCCTTAGGTGCCACTTTGCTTACTTGGCCACATGTGGAGGCCCCCCAAAAGGGGAATTGGCCTCCGTTGCACCGCGGATGCTCTCAAGTCTCCTTTACCGAACATTTTCGTATCGGGATAAGTCACATTACCCAAACAAGAGGAAACACCTCTTTCCATTATTTCCCATTGCATCAACTATAGCTTTTACTATCTTTGCTACAAGGAATACAGTAAAAGATAAAATAAAGAGAGACAGGAAAAATCCCAGTAATGAGTATCAAACCGCCATCCTCGTCTGTGGGACCGGGAGCAAGGAAAGAACATAGAGGAGAGCTGATGCAATGGCCTAATTGGGGGGGAAGCCAGTACATGATAGAGAACACACCTTCCCCTTTTAGCTCCACTGGCTTTGTCCTCAGTAAGGGCGGCCCCCCACCCCCTCAACCCCAAACCCATCCCCAGAAGCAAATGCCAAAAGCCACACACCATAATCAAGCTGTGTTATGGCAGTCAAAGTTGAGTACCATCTCTGTTCCCCCCATTATTTACTCTGCCTATCACTCTCACTCTCTCTCTCTCTCTCTCTCTCTCTCTCTCTCTGAGACCACATAAATAGGGAAGGGACATGCCATATAACAGCAAACACTGAGGACTGAGGAACCACCTTCATCATCATCAGATAAGGGGAAAGCTGGCTGGGGGACTCATAATACTGATATTTAATGGCAAATAACAAAATGTGGCTGAAAATGACTTGTCTGCCCTTCCCACTTCAAATCTGAGTTATTAATGGTTTTTTGCTCCAGCAGTTGCAGGAAAGCTGACTGAACCCAAAACCCCAACAAGTTTTCCTCAGAAAGGCCCTATGTGGTCCTATACTCCTTTTTGCCACCAATCCTGGAGGAAGCAGGAAAAAAATAAGAGGAAGAAGGAGGGATGCTGACAACTATGGACTAATAAGTGATGATGATGATTATGATGATGTGGGAGACAACTCATATGGAACCATGGAGAATTGCTAAGCCAATAGGAGGGGATGCCAAAAACCACAAATCACACCACACTAAAACAACAGCAGCTCCTTTCTCCTTTTGACAGATTAAAAGAAGGAAAAAAGAAAAAAAAAGTAGATATATACATAGATGTGTAGATATATAGATAGCTTAACTAGGCCAGTCAGTCCAGTCTTTGGGCTTTCTTCACCAGTCAATGCAATTATTTTACCGACCCCAAGGAGCAACTGAATCACATTGAATTTGAAATAACTCCCTCGAGAAAGATTCCCATAGGAAGGGTGGGCTCTCTCCCTATATCAGGCTCAAATAAGATATATGAGGGTAGTAAGAAGAGAGGAGAGGCAAGAGAGGGGACAGAGGTCAGTTAGTTCCATGGGGCTGTCCACGAAGTACTCGCAGAAGCAGGGTGAAAGTCAGATACCGAAGAGTGGGGTTCTGAAGGAGAAGAGAGCGAGGCTGTACATTATTCGACGCTGCGTCTTCATGCTACTGTGCTGGAAGGATCATGGAGATTGAGAAGAACTGACACACTCGGCAACACCCTCTCTCAGCTGAAGTTGAAATGTTGACCCAAAACACTTCAAAGCTTATCAAATGATGAGGGTTCCCAGCAAGTACACACAGCCTACGGATTTTTAGGAGAAAGCAACGCCACTTACTGCTTGTTGTAGATGTGTGAGTTGATTCATTCATTTTCTCTTGACTGGATATATGAATTTCCTTTTCCACAAGAACTGCAATCTTGAGTTCTTTTAGAATGCCCGATTCCCTTCCCTCCTACACGCCATGCGATAAACACATGAAGAAGTTGCAAGCATTACAAAATAAAAATTCGAGGAAACATGTACTGATGGTTGTTAGTGATGTTGGAGGAAAAAGGAAGAAACATGATAAACAGGGGCTTTAGAGCTGAAATCTCAACGCGTCAGAGGTTTTACCATTGACGCTTGTGTGTGGTTCTACAAATAAGCACTGAAATTCTATCATAAGCATACGAGGAATATCTTAGGAAAATTGGTGTAGCACTCTCTCTGATAGATTCATAGGGAAGAAACTGTGTTGAGGTCAATATTTGATCCTTGCAGGGTGAGTATAATAACCCATATGAGCTTATCATGTCCGACTTCAGAGACAGTTGCTAATTACCTTCAAGAGAAGGTAAACAACAACACTACAAAATAAGTATACGTTAACCGTTAGCTGATAATAGACATTTCTAGCTCCAAAGGGCAACCCGCAAATGAGGCAAGCCATTGTGTAAGGAGCTCGGTCTCAAACGTCACCTAACTATGACATTACAAAGGCTGCCAGCAACTACTAAAAATATAATCTAGTCTCCTTCATCCAGCAGGAAAACTGTATAACAACTTATTAAAGCACTTGCTGCATGGCAAGAATGCAGGTAGAATATCACTTAAATTGCCAAAATGACCAGGACTGTAAACCTAGAACCACCATGATCAGCACGAGTAGTTCCAATATCCGTCCTTTCCTCGTTGCAACAACAAAGACCAAAGGAGCAGCTACAGAACAAGGAAAGCGCTTTTCCACCCGTTTATCTACTGGGGGGTTTCACCTTGGAAAAGAAAATGTTTCATGCTAATGGGATGATGCCAGAACACATTTTTATTCAAACATTTATTTTGGTCATCTTTTCAATTCAAATTCCCTAAAGCTTCGGCATAAAGATAAAACATTCCAGTTGTATGCGCAGCTTACTATGTTCAGACTAAACTCAATCCGAGCACGAAGCAGCTCTTAATAGCTCTCCCTATGCAACCATCTTCTCATTCAATGCTACAGACAAACTGCATCGAACATCCAGCAATTTAAGAGCGAACATTGAAACAGCCTAATTTGATGTTGGAAACATGGATTAATTCACCTTCTAGTACATTTAACAAGCTTAATCGGATAAAACAGATTCAATGGCCTGAAGAGCGATCCAAGTCGGAATGATAGAATTCATACCAACCAATGAGAGAGGAAGCTCAAGGCAGTAAATTGAGGTCTAGCAATTTTATTTCATTAATAATACTTTTTTTAACAGATATAAACTCTGTTGAGTATCACAAATTATATAAATCCCTTCATCATCAACAAGACAGATAACATGATTATAGACAGAACAGAAGCCTCGTCTTCCAAACATAAGGACCACGATCTTTCAATTGCAATGTCTTACCTAATAAGCCAAAATTGAATCAGTTATCGGCATGTAAAAATTGGGTATATTATGTGCACCAATTTAACACCAACTAGTCTAGGAGAGACGCCATAGGTACCCGGAGAATGAATACCCCAGGGCAAGCGAATCGATTGATCAGACTGGGAGGTTGGCGGCGTCGGTGGGATCAACGACGGAGGAGTTGGAGAGGTCGAGGGTGAGAGGGCGGTCGTTGGCCTCGTCCTCCTCGTCGTCGAGGTCGGTGGTGGAGACATTGACACAGGAGAAACGCTCCAGGGAGGAGAAGAAGGCCGAGGCTACGGTGGCGCCGAGCCACGTCGCCAGCTGGTCGATCTTGCTGCCATTGTTGTCCTCCATTTGATCTTCACGGGTGATGGATTGGCTCTGATGACGATGACGACGACAACGACGATCCTGTCGCACAGGTAGAGAGAGAGAGAGAGAGTCGACAAAACGAGTTGCCGGCGAACTTATATGGTCGGGCTCGAGAAGAATGGAGCTCCCATGGAGACGGGATTGATATGACGCTGACAGGTAGGACGAATTTATTTATTTCGTATTATGTCCCTGTCGTTAGAGATAATTTTATATTTGCCCCCTCAGTTTTCGCTTTGGACAAGACGCCCTTGAACTTTGCCTGGCTAATTTATTGGGGGTTTTCTAGGAAAAGGACGGAAAGAGATAAAGATCAACAACCTTGTAAACGATGTGAGGAAAGGTGTCGAGAGGACACTGAAATAGGAATCCGCCAAGAAAACGATAATTCGCCTGTCATTCGATTCACATAAAGAACAGGCGTAAAACCCGCTTAAATCACCAACGTATGAAATATACTATACGTTACTCGGGTTTTTCTTTCCGAAGAATACAAATGTTGCAAAATTGATTTAGAAACATAAACCCAGAAATTAGATGATTAAGAGATCTTATCTTTCCAATATTCATAAATTGAGGGAAAAGAAATTTTATGTTTTTACCAAACATGCATATAATTTTGCACACATCTTTCCAATATTCATGGAACAATATCAAACTATAAGCATGAGCACCATATTCTCAGTATCACCGGCAACTGCAAAGACCGGTATTTTGTCATGCGTTGAAGATCATCTCTTCCCCCCCCAATCCCCCCGGTCAAGTCTGATATATTTCGAGCTTGAACAGTTCTAGCCTTCTAGGACGATTGGAGGAGCTTCTTATAATCATGGAAATTCCCCTGGAACGGTGTCACCCTCCCTTCGGATACTACCCAAAGCTCCTCTACACTTCCCGATATTAGATGCTCGTCGTGACTAACCTGTGAAAAGGAGAAGACCAGGAGGTATTCAGTATTCACTCATGATGAAGTTCGACTTCCTGGCTTAATTTAGGTTAGGACGGGAGAGAGGCAGTACCATGAGGATTCCCCCTTGGAACAACACCAGGCCTTGAATAAGTGCCTCCACAGCATCCAAATCCTACAGTAAGAAGTCAAAACAACTTTGTCACTCTTATCACCGAATACAAGTAGAGAAACCATTCCCATCCGGCCAAACCTCAGCCAGAACATGATCAGGTCTACATCCAAGATGCACAAACGAACTGTATCTGTTGGATGGCATAGGGTCCACAGACAATGTAAGAGGCGATGAAAAGTTGTGGTTAGTGCAAAATTCCTTGGTTTAGGATAATATGTTTCTCACTTTGGAAATCGAACCATATGAACACTATACACATTTCTTTTCTTTTTTCTTTTTTCTTTTTTCTTTTTTGGCCGAAAACACTATACTTGACTCTGCAGTTCAAACTAGTAAAGCATGGATCCTGATGGACATGCCTAAACAAGCATACTCGTGCAGGAAATGAGCATACAAAGCAGATTGGACGAGGAGGAGCAATTCATACCAAATGATTAGATGGCTCATCGAGTAGAATAATGTGAGGCTTCTTGAAAGTTATCTTTGCAAATGCGACTCTGCTCTTCTGCCCGCCTATTGCATCACATGGGGAACGGGAGTAGGTTACTCAACTGATCAAAGGATATAAGTTTGAATGGCAAGACAATATGAAAGGAGAATAGAGGCAATACCGGATAATGTATACATTGGCTGAAGTGCAAGATTTCCAGCTACCCCAAAAGAGCCCAAGTGGGCACGAAGCTTCTGCTCAGGTACGCCCTACAAGAAGAATTTATAACATGATATATAGCACACTTGTCTTAATTCATGATATAGCATGAATAACTTGAATGACAATTATCAAAAAAAGAATTGACTTGAATAGCATTTGACTAGGACGCAATATCCACAGCACTAGGTATTGCATGAAACAACAGAGGATGGCATTAAACTTCATTTCAAACAGTAAGAATGAGTAATTTGGTCAAAAGAAACTTGACCTCTATAAAGAAAGATTCCTTTTTTTTTTAATGATAAATAAAAATTTCTATTACTTAAAGGAAGATTCAGATAATTACAATATCATCAACAAATTCTATTGCTTAAACTAATCAAAATTAATATAAAAACCGATCACAAGATATCAAATATTATATTAACATTTAAAAAAAGTTCATAAATTTTCCCCCCGCACAGCATGGGCAATCTTCCTAAAATATAGTCCTGCTCTCCCATATCCTAAGCAAAAATATTAAATAAGAGTGCTTGTGGATATATTCTTCCCTTAACAAAATATACGCATTCTTCCAAACTCAGTTATTGCATCCATCCAAATTCACATATTCCTATGTGATCAAGACTATTTTATGTAACCTTTTCCTTTTTAGTCAATCTGCCACATGTTGCCATTAAGACGCCGTCCCTACATAACTCTAAGTAACAATCTAAGAAACTAGAAGGTTTTGAAAGGAATATAAAGAAACAATAGGACAATGACAATTCTACTTTAAGTAGAGGCATAGGATGCATCAAATAATTTCACATATAGGATGTCAAGACAAGAACACTGCTTTTGAAGAGAATAGATTGTGCATTTGAACAAGGACTAGAAACTCACTGGGAAGCAGCGCATCATATATAGAAGTGGACTTGATGACAGATCTAGCCCATCGACATGGTGCTGACTGAAAACAGCAATACGGACCTGTATGCAGCCAGCTTTCACCCTCATCAAAATGAAATATTAGAAGCAAACTCTAAGCTAGATAGAGTTGGATTCACTGCTATACTTTCAGACTTGAAAGTATAATCTAATCTGTTATCCATGAAAATTTAAGATAAAAATAACAGGGTTGACAACAACAAGACCTTGAGTTATTAATTTACTGGAAACTAAAGGAAATATATTATCTTAGCGGAGGGAATTAAAAATAAATGAAACACGAAGTATGAGATAAGTTTTTCAAGGAAATTTACAGAAACTACCACATGCACGGTACACAAAACAGGAAATCAAACCTTTGCTGAACGGAAAACGGTCCCCGAACTAGGTTGCAGGTCCCCGGCAATTAGTTTGAGAATTGTTGATTTACCAATACCATTTGGGCCCACCACTGCACAGCAGGAAGCCCATTAATGCACCTAAAGAATGAGCCAGAACATGATATAACACAGTTGAAAATCAATAAACCATTCTTACTCGCAATCCGGCTGTCAAGATCAATCCCAAAATTCAGGTTCTTGAACAATAATGGTCCACCAGGATAACCAAATGATGCGTCACTAAAATCAAGCATGATCAAACATCAAAAGACAATCCAAAAACCATATTCAACATCCTCTACATTCTTTTAGAAGATGGTGCAAGAAACACAATTAGGATAGGGTGCCATAGAAATGGAACAATATTTAGATTATCAATTGAATAACATAATTAAAGTTATAGAAGTACAAACCTAAAACTTATTATAGGAGGACCAGGCCGATCATCTGGAGTTGGAAACTCAAATTTGTAGCTGCAAAAAGCAAATTGTGATATAATAAAAAGGTGTCACAATGAAGTATATCACAATGAAGTCGACTAAAGCGGAAAATAGACTAAGTGAGCAAGCTTACTCTGGATCATTGACAATTTGATCCACATGTCCCATACGATCCAGTGCCTGAAATCCAACAAAAAGGTAAATCACCAGAAAACTAGAAATTGTTGCTTTGACTAAACACGTTGAACAACACTGCTGGGAATTCAGAAAAAAAGCTGACTAGAGTTCGACTCTCAAAGCAGGAGGCACCTTGATTCTTGACTGTACGAGAGAAGCCCTCTTTGCATTATATCGAAACTTATCAATAAACGCCTGCAACACCAACCGGAAAAATCAGAAAAGCAAGTCATGGCCAGAATACATTTGAGATGCATGAGAAAGAAATTTTCTTGTGCTGAATTCTGGGAATATTTCGACAATAAAAGTGACTGCTACCGACAGGTTGCAGTTCATGCTGCTTTCAGAATAGGATGATTTTGAAAAGTCGAAGTCACACAGGAACTACAATTAAATGCAAATGATCTTCTGGATCAAAGCGTAACAGCAGAAGAGGAATTTTGCATAAACATAACAGGTAGCAACACCAAGGACCAGGAAAGAAATGCTAAAATAAACAAGCAGCAACTTAAGGTAACAAAGTTAAAAAAGCAGAAGATAAGATATATATTGAATCAACATATTATCTTGATGTGTGGCAACCTGCATATGGCCCCTCGCTTTTTCATTAGCCTCAAAAGCTTTTTGTTGGTTCTTAAGCTGTTCCTCACGTGTCCTTTCGAATGTATCATAATCCCCTTTGTATGCGGTCAATTTTTGTCCATGCAAATGGAGGATATCAGTCACCACCTACAAAATCAAACGAAATTGATGAAAACAATGAATTTAGTTTATATGCTATATGTATTCCCTGATTATAAAGACAGTGAATAAAGATGCGAAAGATTTTGAGAGCATTACAGTGTTCAAGAACTCCCTTGCATGAGAAACAACAATGAAAGTCTTTGGCCATTTAAGTAAATAAGCTTCCAGCCACAGCACGGCATGAAGATCCAGATGGTTCTGCAACAGCGAAAACATGCATAATCAGACTACTCCTCTGTAATAGAAATCATTCCCTGTAACAGATAAAATGATCGCCAATACTCACAGTAGGTTCATCAAGGAGCAACAGGTCAGGCTCTATAAAAAGTGCACGAGCAAGAGCAATTCGCATACGCCATCCTCCAGAAAAAGTTTTTGTAGCTTTTCGCTGCATTTCTGGAGAGAAACTTAGACCCTGGAAATAATACATGTTAGTTTGCACTACTATAAGATCCATTAACGACCCCTTACAACCCGTTCTTAACAATAATGGATGCATAGACATGAATAATCGGGTACTAACTTTACTGTTCTATCCACAAAAAAAATATGCAAGAATGGGAGTTCAAAAAGGTGAATGAAAAGCTAAATGCAACTAGGAACCAAGAGCAATTGTCCAATTTAATGGCACAGCAAAATCATTTGCAGTTAAATTTGTTCCCAAGTTATGTTTCCCCATGGATCTCTTTTCTGTAAGCTTCACTAGAGGTGTCCACCCTGCACAGTATATTATTTCACTCTGTAGGCATAGATCAATGCAAGAGCATTTTCAGCAACAACAGTGCCTGAGATAAGCATGTGCGTGTGTGCGGTAGAGGGTGAGAGGGAGAGAGAGAGAGAGAGTTACCGCAAGAATAGAAGCTGCCCGTGCCTCTGCAGAATAAGCATCTATAAACTCAAGCCTTTTGTATATCTCCTCCAGTCTTGTTGCAATGGCATCAGAGGTTGGACCATTAAGGTCCCCGTTGCTCTTGTCACTTGCACTAGTAAATTCGAGTTTGCTCTAAAAATTAAGTGACAAATGATCAGTATAAGCATAGAGATAAGCAGGACACTATCATATATGGTTGCCGCAAATGGACCACGAAAAGTGTCAAAAAATAGAGAAAAAGGAAAAAAGATAAAATTGCAATAGACTTAAAAACAAAATAGTGACTATTAAACCTGCTGTGCAAGTAAGCGAGATTCTTCTTCTAAGAGCTGGGTTCTTTCGATATCAGAGTTCAGAACACATTGCAAGGCCGATATATCATCACCAACCACTTCCTGCTCAACGTGCAATATCTGGCAGTTTTGAGGGATACCCTCAATGGCATGCAAAGCCATATGCCTGAGGAAAGTTGTTTTCCCAGTTCCATTTCTTCCAATTAGCCCTACAAACAGATGCTTGTTTCATTTGCCTCAAAATCCATTTCCCTGGGCCTATATCTAATAAAATGACCATGACAACTTAACCTTCACAAAAAATGCAAACTCACCATAATGCCTTCCATATGAAAGTGTTACAGTACCATCTACGATTAGGTCACGGCCACCCACAGAGACATTAAAATTTTCCAAATGGATGTCCCGGAAGGCTGGTCCACCGCTGTTGTCATGATTCACGCAAACAAGGGGCATTCCTGCTCTAACTGCTTCCATTTCAGCCAAATGCATCTGATACTGAGCCTGCAGAGACAGCAACAAAACTGTCAGAATAGGATTAAACACCCAAAAACCATTACCCAGCATATCCAAATCACAACACAAAATCTTGGAATAATACCCAGAAGAGCAAATAACATCCAATGAGTACTCGATTTTTTTTGCAGAATTACCTCTCTCTGTCTCTCCTCTTTCCTTTTCCTCCTTTCGATCTTTTGCTTGTCGCGTTCAGATAAGAGAGGGCCATCAAACACCTCTTGCTTCTTCTTCGGAGCCACCTCCTCATCCATCCCGTCATCCATTCTAAAGGGCGTTGCGAGGCTCCTCACGGTGGGTTTAACTTTGACAAGGCCATGCTTTCCGAATCTCTCTGTTATTTTACTACACACCTATCATGAATTATAAACCTATAATGTCCGTGAGAGTGTCGCATGAGCTGAAAACCCAAGAGCGAACATTCCATGACAAGCAAGCGACTAAATTGAATACAGAAGCAATGGAGGCGAGAAGGACGGCAATGGGCATTGGAACGGCGGGGAGATATCAGCCAAGATGGCTCCTCTACTCAGCAACGGACGGAATGATAAATGGGCACTAACCAGTCGAGATTCCTCAAAGTCGTCGACACACTCAGCTCCGACAAGGAGCTCCCCAATGGCCTCGAAAGCGCCCCCGCCATCGATGCCGAAGTCGAAGTCCTCGTCGGCGAGGACGTTGACGATGTAATCAATGATCGGCTGATCCACGTCCTGGACTCTCCGGCCAAGAACTTCGTGAACTATCGAGCTCGCCACTTCAGTCATCTTCTTCTTCCTCTTCCTCTGCCGGGCAAAGGGGACAAAGGGTTTCTCAAAGAACAGAAGGGAGGAGCAAAGATGGAGCTTCGAGCTCTATCGAACTCCCGCCGACCTTCACAGGAAAGAGCCCATCTTCGGCCCATCTTTGCCCATTTTGGCCCATCCTTGACTACATTAATTTCTCAGAAAAATGGGGAGAGAAAATCCGAATTTCAGTTTGACACGCATCAGATTCGCAGCCCACCGGCGTGTTCAAAGTCCGAAACACATCGACCGTGTCCGAGGTTCTTGGAGCCTTGTTGACCCCGCCGAAAGTTTCCTCCTTTTATATATTTAGAGCCCGCGGTTGTGTGGTTGTCCGAACTTACCCGCTCGGATCCGGCGATTCGACCTTTACTCACTGCCTTCCCCCTAACTCAGCCCGGCCTTCCCCGGCGTCTTTCCCTCACAGAGCGGCTCCTCACCGCCTCTGTCCGCCTCGTCCACAGCCTCTCCGCCGTCCGCCCTGCCCCTCTTCAACAAGTGGGTCCCCTCTCCCTCCCCCTTATCGTTTAATTATTCCTAATAATCTTACCGAGAGAGGATTTTTGGACAATCCGCAAGCCAAACGACAAGGCCCCACATCCAAACTCTTATGACAGAGTCCACCTGGACGTTCTGAACTCTGAGGCATCCTCTGGTTTTCCTTGTTTGTCCGACAACTCTACAGAGTTTCGTGCTTTTCTCTCTTTCCATAAGTGGGTTACCTTTCCTTGTAGTTTCTTGGGCTTGCTGATAAGCTGTTCGAGATGAGGCTGCTGAAGGTGGCAACATGCAATCTGAACCAATGGGCTATGGATTTTGACTGTAATATGAAGAATATAAAGGAGTCCATTTCGAAGGCTAAGGAAGCTGGGGCTGTGATTCGGCTTGGGCCGGAGCTCGAGGTCACTGGCTATGGCTGCGAGGACCACTTCCTGGAACTTGACACTCTCACTCACGCGTGAGTCTGTCTTGCCTTCTCTGCTTCTGATTTCTTGTTTTCTGCATAAATGGGGAGCAGACTACTTGGTGCAGTGGGGGTAGGAGATACTCTTTCTACAGAAATATGAACTGTAAAACAAGAAAAGCAATTAAACTTTTTGGGTCGGAAGTTGAAATTTTTTAGTTGAAAAGGGCTGGAGACTTTGTCCATTGTGGATGTACACAAAAAATACCTCCTTTTGATATCGAATAGAGGGCATTAGTGGTAATTGGCTACATTGCTATAAGGTGGTACAGGGGGAGTGACTTTGTTGGTACAGGAGAAGCAGTTTAACGTAAGAGATGATTTCCTGATACAAGAAGAACTATGGTAACATATTACTTAATTAGGCTTATGGTTAAGTAAATCGACTCGGAGTAAAATGGTGTAGCAGGAGGGTCCTGAATGCTGTGGACAACAAGAGCTTTTGATCACTTCTGATTTCTTGGATTTGATGGAAACTCCTTGAATACTTTTTTCTTGAAAATTGTCTTCTTGATATTTTACATATGCATATAGTGGAGTATGAAATTCTTCTGAATTCATGTAATGACCATTGTCTCCCAAAAGCTGGCTCATTTTGCTATCAAAGATTTTTATGTGGCTTAGTACATTAACTGTCTTCTATTCTATGGTCTTGCAGATGGGAATGTCTCAAAGATATTCTGCTTGGTGACTGGACGGATGGAATACTATGCAGCATCGGCATGCCTGTTATAAAAGGGTCGGAACGTTATAATTGTCAAGTGCTCTGCATGAATAGGAAAATTCTCATGATTCGCCCAAAGATGTGGCTTGCAAACGATGGAAATTATCGAGAACTCAGATGGTTCACGCCATGGAAGGGGAAGTACCAGCTCGAGGAATTTCAGCTCCCTTCTGAAATTTCCGAGGCTTTGTCACAAAAATCAGCACCTTTTGGATATGGGTACATCCAGTTTTTGGACACGTAAGTAACAGCTCTTTATCCCTCTGCATGTTGTGGGGCGGTTGATTTATCTACCTTCCTCCTTGACTATCATGTTCCTAGGCTAACTAGTTTGTCTCAAATGTTAGGAAGTTATTCATTTATAACCTTTGGTTTAGTATGTTTACTGTATGTCTATCTATAAGTTGATCTTTTTTTGGTTGTTAAGGTAGTATCACTCAGTGTATTAGCGAAAGCTTTCTTTTTGCCTACATTATTTGACATGGATGACGTGATTTCTTGCTAGCTTTGACTATATTGACTATTTAGAGCAGTGGCGTACATTGAAACTCATCAGCGGTGCCCTGCTCTGTCACTTTTTATCGGCATCAATTTTGAAGCATCTTTTCACTCATTTCCAGAGCTGTTGCTGCTGAAGTTTGTGAAGAACTTTTTACACCTATGCCTCCTCATGCTGAACTTGCTTTAAATGGGGTTGAAGTGTTTATGAATGCAAGTGGAAGTCACCATCAGCTAAGGAAGCTCAATCTTCGTCTTCACTCTTTTATTGGTGCAACTCACATTCGGGGAGGAGTTTACATGTACAGTAATCACCAAGGATGTGATGGAGCACGGCTTTATTATGGTAAATAATCTGCATTGAGTTTCTGAAGTTGTTGGTATTATAGGGGTTTGTTTGGTTATTTAAAACTGCTTAGAATAAGGATGATTCTATCACTCAGTCCACCATGGTGGAGTTCAATTTCCATTCCCTTATATTTAGGGAATTTCAATTGTGATTAGGGATATACTCTTTTAGACTTAGGTTCCATTTCAGGTTCCACAAACCAAACCAAACCTGCAATGGGAAGACGTTTCTAGTGTATTCATTTCACGTCACATAGTTATTAAATCAGCTTTCTTGAATTTTTTGCTCGTATTAATCACAGAATTTCTCCAATATAATCTGCATTGAATTTATGCATTTCAGATGGCTGTGCTTGTGTTGTAATAAATAGTGACGTGGTCGCTCAAGGCTCACAATTTTCATTGAAGGATGTTGAAGTTGTCATGGCTCAAGTTGATTTAGATGCGGTAATTTATACTTTCTTCATTTTTTTAAGCATATTGGCGAGCAACATACTGAGAGCATATGTCTTCAGTAAAGGTCAAATTTCATTTCCTCTTATTTTTGGGAAGTTCGAAGCATTTATGCCTTTCTCAAGCAATGTTTTGGATAACGATTAACCTGTTTCTTTATGATTATTCAGAAGTCTATAACAATAACCCACATCCTTTCTCCCTTGAGTTATCTGTCTTTTATGCATGAATTCTCAATGGCCAAATGGGTGAACTAACAATTGCAACTGCTTTTGTTAATCTTTCCAAAGAAATATTTTGAGTTCCTTGTCTGGTTGATGGCAGGTTGCAAGTTTAAGAGGTTCTGTAAGTAGTTTTCAGGAGCAAGCCAGCAGCAAAACTAAAGTACCATCAATAGCAGCACCGTACAGTCTGTGTCAACCCTTCAACCTTCAAATATCCCTTTCAAGTCCACTTAAGGCAAGGTTCTTCTGAAAGCCATTTTGATTTCTTAAGCGGTGATAGTTTTCAGGAAGGTTTGGTTCAGAGCTTTGTCTATGCGAACCCAAAATGTTGGCATATAATAGCATGCATGAATGTAATGAAGATTTTCAATGAGCAAGGTAATGAGGTTTTATTATATGCATAAGGTAGATGGTCTAAAGATAGTAAGGAGTTGGGAGGGAGAGGATGAGGATGAGGAGAGATCTTAAGGTTCCAATTAAGTTAAAACAACTTAGTGATTTGGCATATTGACAACTAATAAATGAAATAGGTCATTTATAGCCTAATCAAGTGCCGTAAACTTTCACGAAATAAGTCTCCATCCACTCCCTTTCTCCCATTCATTCTTTTCCTCAACTATTTTGCCACTAATGTTTGAGCACTTAAAGTAGCTTTTATCTGTGGGGCACTGGTAAGATCTGAATTAAAGGGGGCAAACTAGCTGTAACTTAAACCACTTGTATTATTTATTTGGATCTCTGGACGATTCTGAACTCAAGAAGCACTTGTAGATCCAATATCACTCTCCTGAGGAGGAAATAGCCTTTGGACCAGGTTGCTGGCTCTGGGACTATTTAAGGAGAAGCGGAGCTTCTGGGTTTCTGCTCCCACTTTCTGGTGGAGCAGATAGCTCCTCTGTGGCTGCTATAGTTGGGTGCATGTGTCAACTTGTCGTAAAAGGTCAGGTCAATGAAAGCCAGTTATACTTTGCAGTATTTCCTTGCTTTGCCTTTAATGTTACCTTTTCTGATAATAGCTTATGTTACCACTGATGGGACCAGAAATTGTGAATGGAGATGAACAAGTCAAGGCTGATGCGATACGAATTGGGCAGTACACTGACGGACAATATCCCACTGACAGCAAAGAATTTGCCAAACGGATATTTTACACTGTTTACATGGGTTCTGAAAACAGGTAAAGTTTCACTATAATGAATTAGTTTAGGAAGTCTTCTATTGTGCTCTTTTGTTCTCGTGCAAGTAAATGCCGAAATTCTCAGATGTAGCGCGAATAAATCTCTACTTACAAGGAAGAAAACTAAACAGTTCCAGTAGTTGTGATAACTGGTCCCAGAGAGGTAAATGGTGGAACTTAAATTCTTAAGACTTGTTTTCAGGACTCCTTATCTAATTTTTGCTATCGAACTCCATGTGCCTGGTTTCTCTCCATTGGATGCTTTATAGCAATCTTTTATCTTTTGATGGGAGCACCCAGTCACCACACAGTCTATCATTCCCTTGCCTTACTGTTTTAAACTTAAAGTTCATTATTGAATTCCATGGAAATATTTTAAACAAAAAAAGAAGAAATTAGTTAAGTCCGCTGACAGGGTACTTTTCCTCTCAGTTCTGAAGCAACGAGATCTCGAGCAAAGTTGCTCGCCGATGAGATCGGGGCGTGGCATCTTGATGTTAGCATTGATGGTGTTGTTTCTGCCCTCCTCACTTTATTCGAAAAGCTCACTGGAAAGAGACCACGCTACCAGGTAAGAAGAGCAGAATGAGACATGGTGATATTCCAAATTTAACTTGATCGTAGCTTTATATGAACTCGGCTCGGCTCATCCCAGTTATAGAAATAGAAAGAAAAGAAAATTCTTACTTTCAAAAGGCTTAATTCTTTCCCATCTCGCAATTAGTTTTGTTTTCTATCAAAAAAAACAATTAAATCATCTATCCACTGCCAAATTGCCTTTAGCACCTCTTTTAGGGCAAGAGGTAATTTTTTATATGGTCATCCTTAGTCCTACTTTATTTGTGTTTTTCATTGAGTAATGCTGACAGACGCATGATTTCATTCATCAAAACCAAAATGGAAATGCATTCCCCCTTTCAAATTTCTACTATCCTTTTTTTTTTCTCTCTCCCTTTTTTATGTGGGAGTAAAAGTTATTGTCTCAATAACTTTTTATGAACTAAGGTTAACTTTTAATGAAATCTTGTAGTTAATCTTAATTTGGACTAATATATGCTTGCTTCAGAATTAATTGGTGAATTTGTTCTGTTTGTCAGGTAGATGGGGGATCTAACATTGAGAACCTAGGACTGCAGAACATTCAAGCTCGGATCAGAATGGTGCTGGCATTTATGTTGGCTTCGCTCTTGCCTTGGGTTCACAGCAAACCAGGATTCTATCTCGTTTTGGGCAGCTCCAATGTGGATGAAGGATTGCGTGGTTATTTGACAAAGGTTTAGAAAAACACGCACGCGCACTTTGTTTTCAGACATGTTCCCGGGGTAAATTCTGCTATTAATCTAGTCAGATGGAGAGGGCTGACTTTGTCATCTCATTTCTGCAGTACGATTGCAGTTCAGCTGATATTAACCCGATTGGGAGTATAAGCAAGCAGGATCTGCGAGCTTTCCTTCGATGGGCTGCTGTCCATCTTGGGTACCCATCTCTTGCAGAAGTCGAAGCTGCTCCACCAACTGCCGAACTAGAGCCGATACGCTCTAACTACAGTCAGGTATTTAATTTACTTAGCTCATCACTGAATTATTATGTTGCTCTGACTTTCTTCCTCCTGATACCTCTCTTATTAGTTGGGGATTCCTGATTTTTGAAGAATTGAGATAACATGTCTAATTTTGGGGGATAATTGACTTCCCCGATTTAAGATTAATTTTGTTTCCTTTTATTTTACTTTTATGACACAGCTCGATGAAGTGGACATGGGAATGACGTATGAGGAACTCTCAGTCTATGGAAGACTTAGGAAAATCTTCCGTTGTGGTCCAGTATCAATGTTCAAGGTTCGTTATACTTCTTTGATTATAGTGAATGGAAGAAATGAAACTTTTGGTAGCACTTAGTACCACTACATAATATTGATGTGTGTAAGAATTTAACTGAAACTCGAGCAGCTAATCTACTAAGATAATTTTGTCTAAATTGCACGGATACTCTATGCTCTAAGTATGGATTATGAATCTCTGGTTTGATTGTGATTGCAATAGTTATACTTAGTTCGAAGTCCCGGAAGAAATTAAATCGCAGAATATGACCACTAATATTGCTTAGAATTCATGGGCATCTCCTTTATCTGCACTTTCAGTATGACAGGTTTCTTCAGGGATGACAGTTAATCCCCATTTGCTTGAATGCAATGCGTCTAAATAATCAGAGTTGTTAATATGATCTCTTTTCCATCCCCAACGGAAAATATTCATACTTACTATGCTAGCCCACATGGTTGCAGAACCTCTGTTACAGATGGGGCGCAAGACTAACTCCATCGGAGGTGGCCGAGAAAGTGAAGCACTTCTTCAAGTACTATTCCATCAATCGCCATAAGATGACAGTCTTAACACCTTCCTATCACGCCGAGGTATTTCAACCCTAACGAAACCTCTGGTGCATAGAGACTTGCAGTAATATTTTTCTCGCTTGCTAACATCAACTCTCACGTGAATTCCATGCAGAGTTACTCGCCCGAGGACAATAGGTTCGACCTCCGGCAGTTCCTCTACAACGCGAGATGGCCATACCAGTTCCGCAAGATCGACGAGCTTGTAAAGAATTTGGACGGTGATAAGATTGCCTTTGAAGAATCGGATGATGTGGGGAAAGTTGCTGCAACATCCGATGTAGGGGGAGGGATGGGAGTTGTGGCCGCAGGATCAGGGGACCCGAAAGCTGGTATTTAACTTGAGGGTACATCAGTGCGATTTTTCGCGTTCTGGAAAATAAACTGTGCAGTCTTTATCTGTTTCCGGTGACCCCCCCCCCCAACAACGGGTCTGATAGCGTCTCTGTGCAATTGATTGATTTGATATGAATAAGCTCACGGTCAAAGTCTTACATAGAACTAAAAAATCCACTTAGTGTATCTATTTCTGGAAATTAATGAAGTTAAGACCGACATCGCAATGATTATTGTTGATCCAAATTGCATCGTTGTTTTGGAAGTTAAGACCAACATGGCCAGTGTTAAGGATCATTGTCATCGTATGGAAGTGGTAAGGAGTTTATTCAGTTATCCCAGAAGACTCATTTACGGCCTGTTTGGTTTCAAAGTTTGATTTTAGAATCATGATTTTGATTTTAACTCTACCCACTACACAATAAAAATATACGTTTTTCAAGTTAAATTTATAATATCATCTCATTTGTCCTTTTCCACAATTAAAATTAAAATCAAAGTTATTTTAATTCTGAAATCAAACGCACTCTTACCATTGTAGATTGGAAATGGAAAATTGAAAATCAAGGGAAGATTTTCCAAGGAAAAACAAGAAAACTCCATATTAGGAGGTACACACTAGCAAACTGAAACTGAGAAATTTCAATATTTTATTAAATATCCGTGATTGGTCAATTTTAGTAGAAAATATTGAATATTGAAAATACAATTAAAAATAATAATTTATGTAAAAACGCAAAAATACTTCAAATTTGATAAAAGTTCCATTGATAATCCATATGATTTGTAGACTTAACGGGTAATCCCTTCCACAATATTACTAAGAGGGTGGGTTATAAATCACTTTTTACTTCCGGACACGTTCTTTGAGGAATACTTAACTTTTATTTTTAAGAACTTAACTAGAACAGAAATGTCAGAGAAAACTGATACTAGAGGTTTTCTTACCCAAATAGAAGGAAAAAAAAAAAAAAGAAGGGAAGTACGCTAACCCAAGTGAGCAAAAGAACGTTGTGTTTCAAAGTATGTTCTCCTCCCAACAAAAAGAAAGGCCATCAGAAAAATTACATCGGAACAATATCATCCTCGCCTAACAGTAAAGTAGCCTAATAGGAGTAGTCCCCCCTAGTTTCCTCTCTCCGTGCCCTGCTTCAATTCACAGGCCGAGAGAGATTTCATTCAAAAAACACGTCACTCAGTCCGCTGCTTACAGCTCATCGTGCTCATCCTCTTCGGTTGATTCACCGCCGGGGGCGCCACCAGACCTCTGGTACACTGCCGTGATGATTGGGTTGCACACAGCCTCCACCTCCTTGAGCTTCTCCTCATAGTCTTCCTTCTCGGCGCTCTGGTTGTCGTCGAGCCACTCGAGGGCCTCCTTGGTGGCGGTCTCGATCTTGTCCTTCTCGTCGGCCTCGAGCTTGTCAGCGAGCTTGTCCTTATCGTTGACCTGGTTCTTCATGTTGTAGATGTAGGTCTCGAGGCTGTTCCTCGCGTCAATCCTCTCTTTCACCTTCTTGTCCTCCTCTGCGAATTCCTCTGCCTCCCGGACCATACGATCTATCTCCTCCTGACTCAGGCGGCCCTTGTCGTTGGTGATTGTGATCTTCTCTGACTTGCCGGTGCCCTTGTCCTCGGCCTTCACGTTGAGGATACCATTGGCATCGACCTCAAAGGTGACCTCAATCTGAGGGGTTCCCCTGTTTGATGGACAAATCAAAGTTCAGTTAACCAGCTACCGCAAAAATGACTAAAGAAAACAGATTTACACCGAAACAATGTAACCGAACTGAAAGCAAACCTCGGAGCGGGAGGAATTCCACTCAAGTCGAACTTCCCGAGCATCCTACAGTCCTTTGTCAGACTCCTTTCACCTTCAAAGACCTGGTCAAAAAACACGGCGAGTCAGTAATGCATGTCTTCCGATTATATAACGAACTTGCAGGAGATATTCCATTCCACGTTGACCAATAAAAGGAACATAATGGTACCTGAATTGAGACGGTGGTCTGCTGGTCCTGGTAGGTGGTGAAAACTTGGGATTTCTTGGTCGGGATGACAGTGTTCCTAGGAATCAACTTGGTCATCACTCCACCAACAGTCTCAATACCAAGGGTTAGAGGAGCCACATCCAACAGAAGAATGTCTGCATGTATCAATGATTGACCCATTAACACGTTAGAAATTTCAGACTTCGAGCTGATTCCTCTGAGGAATTCAGTGAAGGAAAAATGCGACCGAGCAAACAAGGTATAGTACCTTTGGTTTCTTCGCCACCCTCGCCACTCAAGATACTTCCTTGTACAGCAGCACCATAAGCAACGGCCTCATCAGGGTTGACTCCCTTGTTTGGCTCCTTGCCATCAAAGTAGTCCTTCAGAAGCTGTTGGACCTTGGGGATCCTAGTGCTTCCACCAACAAGTACAATCTCATCGATCTGGTTCTTCTCCAAGCCAGCATCTTCCATGGCCTTCTTGACGGGTCCCATGGTCTTCCTGAACAGGTCATTGTTCAACTCCTCGAACCTAGCCCTGGTGAGCGGCTCAGAGAAGTCGGTGCCATCGAAGAGTGACTCAATTTCCACACGGACCTGGTGCTGGCTACTAAGGGCCCTCTTGGCACGCTCACATTCCCTCCTCAGCTTACCAAGAGCCCTGTTGTCCTTGCTGATGTCCTTGTTGTGCTTCTTCTTGATCAGCTTAATGAAGTACTCCATAATCCTCTGATCAAAGTCCTCACCTGCAAGGATAAAGTTTTCAGCAAATAGTTCCAAACTTATTCTACTAGCAAATTGAAGCATGACTAAAAAAGACAACCTATTGACCTAGACCAGATATATACTAACCTCCCAAGTGGGTGTCACCATTAGTGGCAAGAACCTCAAAGACGCCGTTGTCAATGGTCAAGACACTGACATCGAATGTACCACCACCCAAGTCAAAGACAAGGATGTTCTTCTCACCACCTCTCTTATCCAGACCATAGGCGATGGCAGCAGCAGTTGGCTCATTAATAATCCTAGCAACATTCAATCCAGCAATGACACCGGCATCCTTGGTGGCTTGCCTCTGGGCATCATTGAAGTAGGCTGCACAGTGGACGGAATATTAGAATCAATAAATTTCAAGAGGTAACAATGGGGAAATTTTCCTTCGACTGAATAGGTTAATATTATGTCCTACTCACCAGGAACGGTGACAACAGCATCCTTGATTTTCTTCCCAAGGAATGCTTCTGCTGTTTCCTTCATCTTGGTCAAAATCATGGCGCTTATTTCCTCGGGGCTGAAGACCTTGGTCTCGCCGTCCTTGATCTTCACTTGAATGTAAGGCTTACCATCCTTGTTCACAATCTTGTAGGGGACAAGCTTCATGTCCTTCTGGACCTCCTTGTCCTCAAACCTGTCAAAAGATAAAGCCTTAATTAGGTACAGTGCTGTTTAACTCAGGTATTAAAATGTCTTTCACAAATTATACTTACTTCCTTCCAATGAGTCTCTTAACGTCAAAAATGGTCCTCTCCGGGTTGACAGCTGCCTGGTTCTTGGCAGCCTCACCGATCAGTCTCTCACTATCAGTGAAAGCAACCCACGATGGGGTAATTCTGTTTCCTTGGTCATTCGCTATAATTTCTACATGACCGTTCTTGTAAACACCCACACACGAATAAGTTGTACCAAGGTCGATACCGATTACTGTCCCCAACTTAGTGGCCTCCTCCTTAGCGATGGAAATCGCAAACAAACAACCTGTCATCCACAGTATACACAATTTAATACACACTAAAAGAAATGCACATACTAATAATGAAAATTAGTGTAACAGGACATAGTATGCATATCCTCGGCTAAGGCAGATCATTCATAGAAGTATTATGATTGAATGCTAAGAGAGTGAACAAGGTCGATCATACATAAGAAACTGAATGTCGAAAGGACACAAGATTACAAACTATAGACTTGTCCGTATTAAATTAATGCGGGAAGGTGTTCCGACAATATTTTTGTCTGAAATAATAATTGCCTGACCAATCAGTGACGTTAAGACAGTGCTAAGCCCTCGCCATCTTATATGATAGGGAAATTTACTATCCAAAACCACAACTATCATAGATTCAGAAAATGGACATAACTATAATCGTCTGCTGTCATGGCATAGTAAACATGAAAAGGAAACAGCTGAGGTTTCAATATATTGCTAAGAAAGAAACCAACGAAGAATGTCAGCAGCAGATCAGTGAGCTAATAATTTGGCAAATCCGAACCATACAAGTAGAAAGCAAATGGCCTATGGCTGTTTTTTTCGATCCAACAAATTTCGCGTAGAAGTCGTAAAAACATTGAAGATGAAATCACAAACCGATGGTACAAAAGAGTTCCTACTGGAGACGGCAATGTCTCGCTAGCGTAGAGAGATCTACCATCGCTTAGTCTAGTTAGATCGAAGCTACGAATATCACAAACTTCACATAGCGCAAACAGAAAGGAAAAGAAATACATCATCTCAACCAAATCACGAACATGATCTGCACAGAAAGAGCTAACGAGTAACGACAAATCCAAACTGATGCTATAACAATATGAAAAGCTGGATCTACTGCATTCCATCGGAATACATGTCCAAACGCAGCGCTGAGCGGAAAAGCAAAGCAGATCTGGCGCACTGAGGAATAAGGTTTTACCGAAAAACAGAATGGACAGGACAATCAACGAGCCACGAGCTCTCCACGAGCCAGCCATGGCGCTTCAACTCCGTCGCCTTCCTCTCCGCGTCGCCCCCTCCTCACAGGCTATATCCAGAAGCTTCGACGGCGAACTACGAGAATCGCGGGTGAGCTTCGAGGTGCTGATGTCTCAGAGATCGAGTTATGGTTTTTTAAGTTGAGAGCTCTTCGCTTGAGGGAGTTGGCTTTTATACGGAGAGAGAGAGAGAGATCTCTTCCGATTGTCCGGTTCCATCGAATGGGAAAATGGGGTGTGATGAAACATGTCATCTGAGATGACGTGGACCAATGAGATTTCAGGAACGGACGTGGGGAGCCAATGGGATTGCGTCTTGTGTTGGGAGGATCGTGGCCGTTGATTAGCATCATATGACTTGTTGAGATCCCATTGGTTTGCATCTCGTCACACAATATTCTTAGAGGGTGCCGTCGGTTGACTTTGGGCCGTGGCTGGTCGGCAGTACGGATACGTCACCGGTTGGTTCTGTTCGGCTCAATGGGCTTTGTTATAGACCCAATGGGCCTCGTGGGAGGCCCGCCATTGAGTTCTGAACGGCCTAAAGCCCAACCTTCGGAAGGATCTGGAAGATTCTTGGGCCCTTAATCCCTGACGTCTAGTGGCAAAGGAACCAACATATTATACATCAACCCTTTTTTTTTCTTTTTTTCTTCAGAGGATTTGCATCTTGTGAAAAAATGTCCATGGGTTGTTCTAAGAAGTACACGATAACATTCCTAAAGTACTAAATACAAGTGATATTTGCTATTTCCGTTTATCTTTTATACGGCGAGGTTCTTTGTTTATATAAAACTAGAACTTACACCAGTGCCACGGGTGGTTTATAAATTAATGTTAAAATTTTTCGATAAAAAAAAAACAAAAAGTCATACTACAATGAAAATAAAAACAAAACTAAAATGGAATAGAAGGTAAGGGCGAAAGAAACGGAAGAGAATGGAGAGTAATGGGGGGAGGGGAACACATGGCTTAAGGAGCTATGGGTGATGACGGAAGTAACTACTTTTACGCACTATATGAGGGTGACTTGATAAAATTATAGTTAAGATAACTATTAGAGAAGTCCTCCTTTCGTATTGTAGCATAGTATAGAAATATAAATAATGTATATGTAGTACTCTCAATTATGATTGTTAGTATTGTGTTCTATTAGAAAATACAACATATTACTTGGTTAAATAAATTTTTGAACTTTACGTGCAATTGTTTGTATTGAATAACATACTTCTACAACACTTCACATAATAGCAACTATAGTATCCTATGAACTTAATTTTTTTGGTATATTCCAGAGACAACCTATAATTTCGTGAATGAATAAAAATAACTGTAATTTCACTTTTATTTTTATTGATATGGCAAATAACAGAATGTCACATTCACATGATTACGCATTTTTAAATATTATTTTTAATTTTGAAAATTAAGAATTTAAAAAGTGATTGCACTCTAAACCTTCCATAAAAGGTTCTATTGACCTGTGAAATTTATAGTGTTAAATTTTATATAATTATATCACTTTATTAGTTATATATTTTTCGATTACAAAGTAAGCTCATAGGACTAATACAATAACATACAAAATTTAATTATAATTGTTAATAAAGAGATAAGAATTCTACAACGAGAATTGACTATGCAGTCTAGTTTAGAGGAGAGGGTTACATCCTCTTTCTCTTTTAGTGGTTCATTTAGTATAAAGAGAATGAAATAGAATACCAAACTTTCTATTTTGACATGAATTGTTCCGGTTGTTATTTACGCAATTACAACGCTTTGTCAATCGGACATTTAATACGAATACAAATACATATTGTACTACCCATATCTCCTTCAATACAATATTTCCATAAGTTTATGGAGAAATTATGTTCACGGGTACGGGAAGAATAAACTTCACGTAGACGCAATGGAAAAATACCCGTCGAATACAAAAAGTACAATTCGCGAGAAATCCATCATTAGAGAGCTATCAATCTTTTAGTGCAAGCATCGTAGTCGAACATATCGCGATCGCCATGATTATCAAAGTCAAAAACTTGCAAGCAACGCAGAATAAGCCATCAACCCTCAACCGGCCGATTTAGATACCATTGGAAGGAACAATTATTGGGAGGTACGTGACAAACTTTGAGTTTGGGACACTGTCTAATTTAAAAGAGCCATTCTAACCCGAACACTCTACTCAAATCCTCCCCTCGAAGCAAAATACGGTTCCGTGGACTGGACGCTGATTCCCATACTTCCCTTACCGACTTCAAATCTACACCACCGTCTCCATCAAGACCATCGCCATCAACGCCCGAAAGCCTCCTCGTTCAATCTCAGCCGTCTGTTGCCATTTCTCGAAGATGTGAACCCCATTTCTCCTGCTCTCTCTGCCCTCTGCTCTGTAACCTCGCTTCTCTCTCTACACGCACTCTCTCTGTCTCTCTCTTTTTATTTTTATTTTTATTTTATTTTTGTGTTTTGGGGTTTTCGTCTTCTTGGAAGCGCCAAAACCTGTTGGAAACCCTAACCTGATCAGAGCACCTCCAATGGCGATCGCGTCCCCATCGGCTCCGGCCTTCTCGGCCTCCTTCTGCAGCGGCCGCGGCGAGTGCACCCGGCTCATCCGCTTGCCGCCGGCGGCTGCCCAATCCCTCAAGCTCAACAGTCGATGCCAAGCCTTAACTCGCCGGCTGACCATATCGTCGCGGCTCAACTCGTCCACGCCCGGCCCCGGGGGCTCCGTGTCCCCGGACAACGGCGATCTCCAGTACGAGCTGCAACACATGCTCTCCGCCCGGAGGCGGAGGCGGGGGTCGCCGGTGTTCGTCACCCTCCCGGCGGACGCGGTGGGCCCCACGGCGGGGCAGGTGCGGAGGCGGAAGGCCATGGCCCAGTCGTTCCGGGCCTTGGCGGCGGCTGGAGTGGAGGGGGTGGTGATGGAGGTGTGGTGGGGGTTGGTGGAGAGGGATCAGCCTGGGGTTTACAACTGGCTTGGGTATTGGGAGATCGTGGCAATGGCGAGACGGTGTGGATTAAAGGTTAGGGCGCTGATGGCATTTCATCAATGGGGTGCAGGGCCCGGTGATCCTCAGTGGTTAGTTAGGATTCCGAAAAATTGCTTACTTTTTTTTCTTTTCTTTTTTTGTTCTGGGGATTTGATAATTGGCTGTTACTGCTCGTTGATGTGCATGTCTTCTCTCATGGGGTCCTTCGATTCATTTGTTTGATGGAAAGATTTTTGAGCTCCATCGAAGTCCTTTTGCAGGGCTCATCGAGCGGAATTTTCGAACATCCCAGTACAATTTCTGCTACGAATAATTTTGTAGTGTAGCTCCTTGGACTTGGTGTCTGACAGTGTCTGATTGAAATGGAGGATTCAGGAAGTCAACGATGAAAAACTTCACATTTCTAGATACCGAAATGCGCCCCTTCTGAGTGGCAATGGCTATTCAATCAAAAGGTTTTGGGTTGTGCCCTCTTAGTCCTTGAATTCAAGGTTTCATGTGTTGTCTCTGCTGACAATCTGGTCCTGGCAATGGCGAGACGGTGTGGATTAAAGGTTAGGGCGCTGATGGCATTTCATCAATGGGGTGCAGGGCCCAGTGATCCTCAGTGGTTAGTTAGGATTCCGAAAAATTGCTTACTTTTTTTTCTTTTCTTTTTTTGTTCTGGGGATTTGATAATTGGCTGTTACTGCTCGTTGATGTGCATGTCCTCTCTCATGGGGTCCTTCGATTCATTTGTTTGATGGAAAGATTTTTGAGCTCCATCGAAGTCCTTTTGCAGGGCTTATCGAGCGGAATTTTCGAACATCCCAGTACAATTTCTGCTACGAATAATTTTGTAGTGTAGCTCCTTGGACTTGGTGTCTGACAGTGTCTGATTGAAATGGAGGATTCAGGAAGTCAACGATGAAAAACTTCACATTTCTAGATACCGAAATGCGCCCCTTCTGAGTGGCAATGGCTATTCAATCAAAAGGTTTTGGGTTGTGCCCTCTTAGTCCTTGAATTCAAGGTTTCATGTGTTGTCTCTGCTGACAATCTGGTCCTGACAAGAGTCACTTGTCCGTGTGTTTCTTTTAGAAGAGATGTCTATTTTATTACTGAACAGATCTATGCGTATTCTGTTACATTGTAGTCATGGCTGTAATATTTCTTCTTTTGGGCTATTATTGAAGGATACCTCTTCCTCAATGGGTGCTTGAGGAGATTGACAAAAATCCAGATTTAGCATATTCTGATAGATTTGGAAGAAGAAATGTGGAATGCATTTCACTAGGATGTGATATTCTTCCAGTGCTGCGGGGAAGATCGCCAATTCAAGCATATACAGATTTCATGAGGAGCTTCAGGGATGTTTTCAGGCCCTTGCTTGGAGATGTCATAACAGTAAGATGTTTTCATTCATTATTCGGTGCAATTTCTACTTTTGTCGCTGAAAGGAATACTTCGGTTTCATCCTCTAGTAATTTGGTATCCCCAGGGAATTCAGGTTGGGATGGGTCCAGCCGGTGAACTAAGGTATCCTTCGTGCCCTTCCCAGAAGCTGATGTGGGCTTGGCGTTCGCGGGAACTTGGAGAGTTTCAATGCTATGATAAGGTGCGGGATCAAAGAAACAGAAATTAAAATAAAATGCAAATGAAATTATAGGAATAGGCAAGCATGGATACTTCAGTTCTCTTCCAAAATGTTACAGTCTATATGTTAGTCGAGTTCCTCTCCCCTTACCTGAAGTAAAAGGGCATCCTCCGCTTGCTGTCTCCTCTTTCTTCACTTGTCTGTATCAGTTTTTCTATGTTATCGTCTCCTATTCATTTATTGGCTTCATTGGTCTTCCCAGTACATGCTTGCATCTCTAAATGCTTGTGCACAAGAGATTGGGATGCGTGAATGGGGAAATGGGGGCCCTATTGGTGCTGGCAATTTAATGCACGATCCTGAACTCACCGAGTTCTTCAGAAGTGAGAATGGATCATGGAATTCTCCTTATGGCAAATTCTTCCTCGAGTGGTACTCGAGAATGCTGATATTGCATGGGGAGAGGATATGCAGGGAAGCCGAGACTATCTTTCGCGGCATTGAAGTGAACACATCAGCTAAAGTTGCTTCCATTCACTGGCATTATGGGACACAATCTCATCCCTCAGAATTAACTGCAGGCTATTATAATACTTCTACAAGGGATGGTTACCTCCCGATTGCTCGAATGTTTGGAAGGTATGGGTTCACCCTCTGCTGTACGTGTTTCGAGATGCAGGATGAAGAAGAGAAGCAGATGAATCCAGTGAGCAGTCCCGAAGGGTTCCTCCGGCAGCTCCTGTTAGCTGCCAAGCTTTGTGATGTACCCCTCGAAGGCGAAAACTCAGCATCGAATTTGGATGACAGATCCTTCCAGCAGGTACTTAAGATGTCTAGATCCTTTTCTGAAGGTGTAGAGAAGCCTTCCTTCGTGTTCAACTTTGTCAGGATGGACAAGAACTTGTTCGAGTATCAGAATTGGGTGCGGTTCACCCGGTTCGTGCGGCAAATGTCCGTCGCCAATATTTTTCGAGCCAGACTAGGGCGGGCAGATATTCATGCTTCCACAACAGATTTTTCAAGAGGTGGTTTCGCATTCTCCTGCAGTTGAAGGAACTCCCAGCCTCGTAAGTCTTAGTACCTATTTCTACTACCCCGCCATCTCATCTTGTATATTTCATCATACATAAGTATGACTGATTATTTATTGTGAAATATGTAGTAATACCCCAATTTTTCGTAGTTTACTTATTGATGCTATGTATGGCTCATCAAGGGGGAGATTCATCCAATGTACCAGTATACAATATTGCCTTCCCATAATTTTTAGAAATGGTTGGCTTTCGACATTAACAAGTTCGATAGTGTCACTGTCTGTATTAGTTGCAGCTTTCGGTCTGTTCTGCAGTTCTGTAAAGCTAGCCCCGGTTAGGGGGCTAATTGGGCCGATTCTCATTCTCTCGTCTCAATCAATCTTTTAACGAAATATTCCATTTACTTTGGTCGAAGGGCCTACTACTAATTGCTCTGTTAACACCAGTAGCGATGTGGCATTTCCCGACATTGTGTATTACATGAATAACGGCCGAAGCCTATGACATATCAAAAAACACATGGTATGGAAATCTGAAAACAGAAAAATGTGCTAAGCCAACAGGAATATGAATCCGAGATATGCAAGCCCCGGCAGTAGAAATACGGCTCATTTATTATAGTCGATCAGCGCAGGAATGACCATCATGATAGACGATTACACACACCAGCAACTTCCAGTCCCCTGATAAAATGATATCCTCGATCTATCAAACCAGTAGTCGAGCGATTGGAGCGCAACGATCTTTGACCTGTTACTAGACCCCGAAATAACCTCAGGATCTACCTCGAGAATAAGTCTGTCATTTTTCCCAGAAACCAAATTGTATGCCGCAACAACATATAGAATCTCACCAGGCAACTTGTCAAATTGGCATTCAGCAAAAAGGAAATAATTGAAAAATACATTGGCCTGCTTGGCTTTTCACATCCTCTGATCGGAATCTCTTGCTTTCCTTACCACAAAAGGCTAAAGGAAGCTCTCTCTTATGCCAGAGGGATCGGCCAAAATTATAAAAAAAAATAAAAGGTCAAGGGAAGGTTTATATATATATATATATATATATAGAGAACAAATTTTCAAAATAAATAAAAATATACAGAAAGAAGCTTACGACGTGGAAGATTGAAAATCCGCAGGCTGCCTGATAGAAACTGAAAGCTCACTCAATAATTTACAATGGTGAGCTCCACTGTTATGTCAGTCATCCCATAAACAAATCTCTTGCATCGAATGCTAACGCTTCTTTCATTCATTCAATCACAAATATGCGAAGACGCAACAAATTCTGGAAAAACTTTTATATTACAACTTGGACGAATTCTATAAGGGAAGCCAAAAAAAAATAAAAATTCTATGCCAACTCTGACGTACCAAGAATCTTGCAGGACTTGCCAGGACGATTACTTTTTCCCTGACAGAGCAAAATGCTCACTCTCCGGAGCTCTCACACGAGCTCCCGAGATTGGCCATCACGTCATGAACTAACAACCTAATCATGTTGCAACCTGAAGACCGCGAGATGTCGACGCACTCTTGCCAGTCTGCATTGCAAGCAATCAGAACCCACTCGTGGTCGTCATCGAGATACTTCACATCGAAGGTTCCGACCTCTAGCTTCAGCCTCTTTGCCACTTCCTCCTTCAGTTCCACTACTTTGGAACTAAAAGAGATCCGGAACCTTATTATGTCTTCCCTGTAAGTGGCCTTTATCGTTATGCTCTTCATGTCCTGTCTTGCAGGTCCTTGCGCTGTTACTGCTCGGAAAGGGGGGCGGAGGCCCACGTGCTGCTTTGAGCTTGAATCTTCCAACACAGTGTCTGCCCCAGAAGGGCATAGGTTTCTCAAGTCCTTCGAGCTTCCCGCATCTTCTAAAAGCATTCTTTCAAAGGTTTCTTGTGCTTCTGTTGGCAGAAGACTGTTCGGAATAACAGAGCAAGCAGAGAAGTTCAGCTCCTCGGTGGGCTTAGTAAATGGCAAATCAGGAGAGGCCCTGAGTCTCTGGCAGGGATCAGAAGGTTGCTCCTTTGGAGGTGATGAAACAAAACCTAAACCTTCGTTTATGGGGCTGCCTTGGCATGACCCATGAGAAGTGGGGGTCCCACAGCTCTCTTCTCTTGAGCCGGTCCCGTTTCTGGGCCGGTTCAAGCCCTTGTAGAGTTCAGACATGCCCCCAGCTCCATTCTGCTCATATATAAGCTGCTCCTGACTCAATATCCTTCCCCCAAGCCAATTTTCAATCGCAGGGTCTTCATCACTTCCTGGTGTCCTAGGGCTGGGTGACTTAATGACCTTCTCGTTGAGCAGTTCAGATGGTTTCTCTTTCTGCTCGATTTGGTTTGGTTCGTTGGACCCTTTCAAGCTCGATGGCCATGAAATTGAACCAACAGCAACAGGAAGAGGACTCGTGGCTGCTAGAGATCCCAGCCCAAAAGCTTCATCTGCACCTTGAACAGACTCGATTACACGCTTCAGCTTAGAGAGGGAACGGTTTACTTTGTTGATCTTGCGAGATGGCCACCGGGTAATACCATGCTGTCGACAAATTCGCTTCATGGTAGTGGGACACACTGGCAAAGAAATCAAAATCATGATCAGTTATAGCCATTGAAATTTAAGTACTTTTGATAAATCAATCAAGAGTAATAAAAACGTGGAAATGTTCGTACCACCAAGGCTCTTCGCAGCATCTTTCAGGCTGCCTGCGAAGTACTGTTGGAGAACATCGAGACTAATCTGTTTCTCAGCTTTTCCACGTTTTTTCTCCGACTTCTTTGCTTGTTTCTTGTTATCAGAGCAAGGAACAGGGTTCTCATTTACAACTTCTACGATTTTTTCGGCGTTATCAACTGTAACATCATTTGGTACATTGACCTGATCTACCTCCCTTCGGATACTTGGTAAGTTATACTGCAACCTAGATGTAGCTAATTCTGCACCACCATCAGGTACTTGAAGAGGCTCAAGAACAATATTTGTCTCATTCCTCTCATTTAAGGAAGAAGCTTGAATGATCTCAATAGACTTCTCCTCTTGCTCGAGTTCTTTCCCCGACCCGACTCTGAGGCTCTTAAAGTGCTGCTTCATTGTCCCCATTAAAGATCTCAACAGAATCTCCTGTTCATAACTGTCCACGATGTTAGGAGGTAGAAAGAACTCCAAGATATACTCGTCGTTTCCTGTAAAGCTGCTCCTCAGACAAATAGCAAAACAGCTCGTTATTCCGAACATACGAGCGTAATGGACCAAAGGGTACTCAGTCTTGCAAAATTTGGTTATATCTTTGCAGAAACACGAACTACGGGACAAGAAAGCCCTCCCAGCAACTCCCTGTCCCTTCTGCAAGTGGTGCTCAGCACAAGCTTCTCGGAATCCCCAAATCTGAGCATCCACTACATAGTACGCCACGTCAGTTGTGGACATGCAAACCTGTCCCATGCAGCTGCCATCAAAGCTCGAGCAGCTCTTCTTGAGGCCACCTCCATCAGCAAGCACGCTCCGGTGCCTACATGGGACCCATGTCTGTGCCAATGGGAGCTTGTGTGTCTCGCACAACACTGTGAGTATCTCGAGAATCTCGACCAGTGCAACGTGGCGACCTTCATTGCATATCTGGTTTTAAAGAATTAAATAGTCAGCAAACATTTGCAGAAAAAAGGACCAATAAACTGTCTGCTTATAGAAAATTGTTCCCAGATTTCTACGTATGTGCAAGCTTTGCACTTTGATAGAAACTAACTTAATAGTCCCAACAATCTTGTAAATTATATCCTAAAATTCTTCCTTATTTTCATTATCTTTTGCCTTGTTCCTCTTTATCTGGCATATTTTGAAGAAAAGGAAAAGAAACAGATTCAGTTACAACAAATACAACTGAAGAGATTAATTTTCTTGGATTTGGTAAGCTTTTGCCTTAGTTTTTCAGACAGAAGAAAATCAACCAGTGCCTTATAAAAAATGTCTTCTTTGTGCAGCAGACTACATCTTTTGAGTGAGAAGAGTTGTTATTGGACACATGTTCGTAGAGAAAACCCAGAGCCTCAAGACAACAAAAAGATATAACCTGAATAATAGAGCCCACCTGTGTGTTCGAGTGATCCAGAATTTCCGAACTTTTCAAGTTTACTGCCTGCAAAAAAGCTGAAACTATGTTACTGTGAAATCTCAATAACTTGAGATGGAGAAAGTGCAGAACGTCCATCGTCCAGAGCTATTAATGCAGTTTGATGGTGAAGAAACCAACCTCAAGAGCTTTGCAGACTTTATCAACCTCGGGAGCGTAATTAATCTTCTGGGAGGTCATTATAAGTTCAAGTACACCAACACAGGACTGCCCCGAAGGCTCAAAAACAGGCAAAGCCAAAGTCCCCCGCACATCACAGTGAAGCGCATGATTAAGCCGAGAATACTCCTTGCGTGAGTAGTACTGAACGTTCGGGGTCCACTCGGGCAGTTTCTGCCTGAATACCCGACCAGGAAGTCCTAGCTCTCCGTCATTGTCGCTGTCCACTGAAAATATGTACATGAGGGAGACCATCCTATACTGGTGGAGCCCATTAGTGTTGGGATCGAGAACAAAAGGTTGGCCTAAAGTCGTCAGGACATAGCGTCCCCCGTTCTTTACTGGTGCCCACACTTGGGCGAGGACGTGCTGCTCGGTTGATTCTTTTAAGTAACGGAGAGCTTGGGTCATTCTTTCTTTGATTATGCAGTAATTGTCAGGGTTCTCGAGGGGTGCCAGCCCAAGAAATGGGGATGGATGTTTCCGGGTTTCGTCATTTTCAGCGACACTCTCGTTTTCCAGATTAGGAGCACCTGAAATTCATAAGAACTGTTTCGTCAATACCCTGATAAGAAAAGGACCATAGCCGGTACTCAGTTGAAGCCATGACAATACCGGATGACTAAACTTATAGGGAGTGTGGAATCATGGAATACACGCTTTAAGGTTCAGAAACAAAGCTTTCAAAATCAGGAAATCCCCAAAATGGGGAGTGATGTGAAGCAAAACCACTTTGTTCTGGAGAGAAAACGAAAGGACAGAGAAATCCAAACGCGCACGGCCAAAGCCAAAAATCCAAGCTTTAAATGGAGAAACATCAAAGATTAAACAGAAAGTTAACAATTTTGGCCGAGTAAATTTCAAAGAAGTGAAAGGTAAAAACAATTGGGGCCAATCCATTTCTTTGTGTTTTCCATTTGAGCTGATCATTTCCTCGTTAGAAACCTCGGACTGATAGAAGAGAGAACCCATATGCAGAAGGGAGAAAGTACAGTTAGAAGGTTTAGCATAGAATTAGGATGTTGAATATGAAGAACTTTGAAGACGAGAAGCAAGGAAATAGGGGTGACCAATCAAAAAGAAGCTTTTCGACAGGGATTCAACTTCTATTGGTTCAGCACAATCGGACAAAGAAAAACCAGATTAAACCCACAAAGCACACGGGGGTAAAAACAGGAAGTCAAACTTCCAAAAAGACCAAACCCCAGCTCAATCAGGACCAAGACCACTCCCACATAGAACCGAAACAAACGGAGCTTGAAAGGCTGACTGACATGTGAGGAGCCGGGGATAGTCGGACAGGCGGAACCCGCCGTTGACGGCGGCTGCTGCGGAGGAGGGGAGCTTGTCGTCGAGGCCGTCGGAGAAGGCCCAGAGAGGGGAGCAGGGCTGCTCGGTGGAGGACATGAGGAAGGGGGACATGGGGTTGGCTGCGAGGAAGGAGATCTGGTCCATGGGCCAGGAGCCGTCGAGGTCGAGGTCGAGGTCCATGACCGACTCCCTCCCAGGGGAAGCCCGGGGCCTGTCGTCGTCGATGTCGGGCATGGCGTCCAATGACAAGAAGTTCCCCGGGAAACCCGAATGGACGAGGAGGAACAAGAAGGAGAAGGAGAAGAAGAAGAAGAAGGGACAAGAGATGGGCTGTGGCGAGCAGAAAGGAGAAAGAGACAAAAGGAAATAACAAGAAGCAGAAGAGGACGGAGGTGGAAAAGCTGAGGGCGGGGGAAGAACGGTAATTGGAGAAGAGGGGGGAGAAGGTGAGTGTGATTCCATTTGCATTGGAATCCAACAGCTTGTACTACTGCTGCTGCTAGTTGCTCCCATCTTGTTATTAAAATACTCAAATATAATTTAATATATATATATATATATCAAGAATAATTGAAAAGGATGGGCTATGATCCCCTGCTGCTACTTCCACATCCACCGATTTCGCACGAGAAATTCTTATCCCCCGCTTACGCTTATCGATTGTCATCGTCGGGGACCGGTTGGAGCCTACGATTCGATATCAAAGGGTCAATAAGAGTTTGACATGGGTTATGTTGTCGAGCATCATATTATGCTTTCAGTGAACTCTTATATTACTTACAGGGATAAATTATGGTCAGAATGGCGGTTAAAATTTGTTATGCGGAAATTGCATTCGAGTACCTAAGATCCATCCCAAAAACTATTTGGTTTGGATAAGAGTTTTCACTGAGTCATCGACCATGATAATTGCGAACTATACTATGTGGATAATAAAAACAATCTGGATTACTATCAATTAAATTACAAAAATAATATTGAACAAAACTGTTTGAAGATAGCCACTAAACTAAAGTAATAATCTATATAGACACCCCTCATGCTGGCTATATATATATATATATTACCGTTTTGGTGGCATCGTGCATTACCATAGCAATCATCAAGACTGTCAGTAATGTGATATAACCACACACAGCAATCTTGTGAGTCCAAATAATTTAATCTAACATTATCAATAACCTAAGGTTACCTCACACCAAACACCATAGTGAAAATGCAAATATATAAGTTAGAAAGATGGTAGAGCTAGTCATGTTATCGCGCGTTGCACCGACATCTGTATTTTTAAGTTTTTATTTATTCATTCATAAATTGAATTTATAAAAGTTAAATTATTATATTAATTACATCAAGATGTGTCAAAATATGTTTTTATCCTAGGAATGTTCTCTTAAATCAAATTAGAGACTGCGTGAATCAAAGAGTATATTAATTAATGGGAACATCATAGGATAAATAATCAACGAGAATGAGATATTCGAAAGAACAATCAATAGGAATTGAGAAATGATTCAAAATACATGAATAGAGATAAACAAATAGATTTTGTTA
The DNA here is from genome assembly GCF_007655135.1 of Punica granatum. Lineage (NCBI taxonomy): Eukaryota > Viridiplantae > Streptophyta > Magnoliopsida > Myrtales > Lythraceae > Punica > Punica granatum. Next base: position 7,910,153 of record NC_045130.1, read on the forward strand.
TGAGTATATTTTAGTAAAATGGCAAAGATGTGTGCACTTGATATCTATCTAAAATAATGGTAATCTGCACATTGCACTTCAATATCACTTTTCTATTGGAAGAGAATGATATCAACTTTTTTTCTTGCTTTTAACTCAAATCGATATAGATGTTCAAGAAAAAGAATTCCCATATTAAGATATATTGAACGCAAAACTACATTAAAAAGAAAAATGGAACGAAAATGAGAAAGGAAGGGTCATGCATATATTTTCAACTTCTGTTACGGATTTCTCTGTGAAAAAATCCACGTTAGGGTAAAACAAGAAGGGACTTGGTCGGCATGGGGAAACCGATAGCTAAGGGGACGAGCCACTCATTCATAAAGAAACCGAAATGGAATCGTATCCCTCCCTATTTGCATAAAGAAACCAAAAACGGAATCTTCGAGTGCAAACTTTATTCAAATTCAACACATCCCTCTCTTGGGCCACTAATTAAAATTAACATGTTCTTAGACCGATAGTGAACCGCATTTTTATTACCTTTGACTGCAATAACTGAGAAAAAAGAATTTATGATACTTAACTAGCTAGTGGATAAGAAAATATAGAAAAAGAACTGGGACGTTTCAGCCCCTAATTCACCCCAAAAAAAAAAGGGTTTCTTTATGAGAGAATTATTAATTGGCCGGAGAATTTCGTTCTGTTTGTGCATTCACAAAAGGAAACTCGTTATCTCATAGATACATAACGTGTAGGAGCTTTATTGCAGTCGTCACTCCATGATGGACCATATAAAGATAGGATGGATGAGGATTTAAGAATTTGAAAAATATGCTTTTGAGAGACATTAGAAAATAGTCAGTAAAATAAATTAATAATCAACAATTAGTGCGAGCAATTGACCGGTTCCAATCATAATTAAGAGAAATTAAAAAAAAAAAGCCACCTAATGACATACCACTAATTACCATTTTATGCATCTCTCCAATAATGCGGCAAAATGCCAGAAAAAGCAGTTCTATTCTATTATCATTTTTTTATGAATAAAAAAATTTAGCAATTTTGTTGACATATTTAGAAAGGAAGATGTTGCTTCAGCATCATTAGCCGGTTTTATATATGGGTATATATATATATATGTAGTGATTAACTTTATGCACAACAGTTCTTGTTGTCTTTTGTAATGCACGAAGTGTCTGCTTTTGTTGTTTTATTCTTTTTATATGTAAGAGTGGGAAAACTCACTATGGTGATTTTTCTATTAATTTATTTCTTCTTTCATGATGTCCCACATTTTTATTATTATTATAAGAGAACTACTAGTCCCCCAGCCCTTCCTGACTCCTCTAAGTTTAAGAAAATAATGTTTTTCTGTAAGTTCGATGATTCGTTTTCAAGAAAATTTTTAGGGTCACTACATATTGTAATAGTTCAGCCATAACTTTGCACATATACATATTAGCATGACAACGCATGTTATTGATTATGAACCAATATTATATGAAGTTAAAAAAAAAACGATGTGCCAACATAATAAGATGCTGCATATTGTCGATTGGTCCTATTTATTTGCCCACGTATGAGTAGTTGCTACATGTGTAATAAGTAAAATTAAGATCATGTTGCAAAACTATCATGATTCCTCAACTTTGATCCTGACGTATCGATCATTTGAATTTTCCCCTTGCATCGAATTAATTTTCTAATAAGAATAACATTAGATGATCCAATCTAAAGGAACTATGCCCCCATTTTACATGCTAAAAATAAACACGACTAATTAATATTTGAATTTCCCGATTTAATGCATATATTTTACGTCCACACACCAAAAGACACAAAACAACCGTATCATCAAAGCAGGGACTTATGGTGTCCTGCGAGATGTGAATGGGATCAGATGGCTGTTGGGTTTGCTTCGAGCTAGCTCAAATTCATGTGCTCCTCATATGTAGCTTCGATACGGTGAGCAACGACATTCGGAAACCGTGATCGGAGTATTTAGGTTCGTCAACACAACGTACCGTGAGAGAAATTCTTATCCATATATAACATGGCGATTGTGTTGCACTTGGCACTGAGAATTCATTTTCTATCACCTCCCACTCACAGAAAGACATAAGAACATCGAAGTTCATTTTGTCATTTATATATATGTATATATATATATACACACACACACACACATTTTATGTAAGAATCGAAAATATTTTCTTCTTCATGATGATGAGCCACAACCATATTTCCTTCTTCGCATGACGCAAACTATGGTTGGTCACCAACCCAATCGACTCCACCTATAACTTTTGAAGTGCGCATTAACATTTTCGCCAAGATATTTGGTTTATTTATGAAGAACATTTCTAAGGCATGAGAAACTAAATTGGAAATTGACAATAATGTGCCAATGAAGAAGTGTGAGAACAATGAAATTATGACAAACTAATCTTTTGCTAGATTTTGGAAAAATATCGTAATTGCGGTTCACAACAACCATTTACTTTTTCTTATTCTAACATTAATTAAATACATGGGTCTTGTTCACACCCATCTTCCAACACAAACCACCCCCCCCCCCCCCCACAAAAAAAAAAAGGAAAAAAAATTACATGGGTCTCTATAATAAAAACTAATAAAATTTACCAAAACTATGGTTATAAATAAGATTGACTAAAAAATGTTGGTCTGTATGGTTGGACTGGGGAGAGAAGAAGGAGGAAGAGAGTGAGAGAGAATGGAGAAAAAATGGGTAGGGGTAGTTAATTTGTAAAATTTACTATTTTAATTATAATTTAATGGTTTTATTATTAATTAAACTAGACGAACGTACTCGCACTACATATGGGAACATAAAAAAAATGAAATTATTAAAAGAAGGAAAATAAGAAGGGGTGATTGACAAAATATGAAGAGAGAGAGTAGAAGGTGGAGAAAAAAGTGGATGAATAGACGTGGAAGTTATTTGATGAAATTACTAAATTATATAATATATAGTAGTTGTAATAAATTAGAAAGAATGTTTCATGGGCATTTTGGAAAATAAAAAATTATATCAAATGAGAAGGTTTTGGCTTTATATAATAGTTTAGAAGTATAGATGATATTTTTTTTGTCAGAATTGAATAGTATTTAGGAGGGATTTTGGAAATTAAAAAAGTGAGATCAAACCCTCACCTTCTGCTTTATATAACATCTATATATTATATAAAGTTTAATACAGTATAATACATAGTGGCATAATAGTGGATATATACGATAAGGGTTAAATAGGATAAAATTAATAAATGCGTATAAATTAAGAGTTTATAAATAACATTAGTAATATCTTCAGTGTATAAACATTAATATATTTGGACGTGTAATATTTTAATTTTAATATATCCTCAAAAATTATGATAATTACAAAATTATCCCCAAAATTTATGGCATATTAATTTTTGACCGAATTAGAGAAATGATAATTATAAAAAAAAGTTATATTGCTGCTCCTTCTCCAATATAGTAGTAATATATGAATTAATCATAATTCCTTAATATATTTGGATATAATTATTAGATATTATACACTATAGAAAAAAGAATTTTTTTTATAAAAAATCATATTTGTAGTAAAAATTATCTGCAACACAAGGGCAGAAAACCTAGTTATAGGGTATAAGAAAATAGAATAATATAGATCACTAATTTTAGAAGTGGTGTAACATTTGCTTTTCGCTATTATTCTTAGAATAATAACTAGAAAATCGTGGCCTTAGATTTAAAAGTATAATTACAGATTCAGCATTACTTCTATGTACTCATTACAAGTTACTCCATAATCTATCTATTGTATATAGCTATTCAATGTACTCCCACGAAATTCTCCCATTGGATCGATAAGGGCATGTCACATCAGCATCTTGAGAGATTCTTAACGTGCCACATCAACGTCTTGAGAGCTTTCGGTGAAGAGTCTCGTCATGCTCTCTACATTTAATATACGACTAGATACACACATATTCTTGGGTGAAAAAACCTTAATTAGTTAAAATGATTAAAGAAATTAAATAATTTATACAATTAAAATAATTAAAAAAACAAAAGAAATAATTTACAAATAAAAATATTAGTTCCACGATCTTTCTCTACTCTACAGCTAATGGTCTGCCTCTCTTCTTCATCTTCCTATTAACCGAATTTGTACATCTCATTTCTTTCTCTTTGTTCTCAGCTTCTCTTACTCGCCAAAGTAAGATTTTTTGAACATATGTTTTGAACCATATTCTTTCTTGTGCAGTATGGTAAGTGTAATTCATTTAACGATTAGTATTTGACAAAAATATCCATTTAATATTTGAAATAACAATGCAAGTCTAATATATTTTTTATTAGAATAAGTTAAACACTTAAAAGTCAAGATTTACCATAATATATTATCAAAAATAAAATAGTCCATATTTCCGCGCATCACGTGGGCCATGTGACTAGTTTTCTCTCATTCTCTCCTCTCCTCTCCTCTCCTCCACCGCCGACACCTTTCTCTTCCTCTCATACTTTCATAATTTTTTTTCATTATTATTTTATTCCTTAATTTTAAAAGTAATAAAATTCTTTTCTGAGTTTTACACTAAAAAATCAACATACATGTTTAAATTATGAAAGTATTCGATATTTGTTGCAGTGATAAGAAAAGAAATATATATATATATATATTAGAACGCGCGTAGCGCGGGAATGAGTCTTGCGTTTTATATACCGCAGAAAAAACTTTTATCTTTTCTCTAGACAACTTATCTTTAATTTATTGATTCAAAGAAAAGGAAAAAATATATATTAGAATGCGTATAGCACGGGGATGAGTCTTGCATTTTATATATTGCATAACAGACTTTTAATATATATTTTCTCTAGAAAACTTATTCTTTAATTTATTGATCCAATTTATTTGTGAATGGATGCTTCTCTCTGTATTAAAAAAGAATGCACGCAGCCTAGAAGAGAGAAAGGAGTTCAATTTATATATATACATACTTTGTATAGTTGTTTGGTTATGCTTTACACTAGATTATAATACAATCTTGAATATGATTCTGAAGTCACAAGTAATTATTCATTCCAAAAGGGGGCAAAGCTTTGGGTAAAGTATTTAATTTAGGGACTAAATAATTTTAGTTTAGTCTATAAACGCAAAATAAAATTCTCTAAACCATAATTAAGAAATCTATAGTATTCTTCCATATGGAATCCACCTAGACATTTTTTTAAAAAAATATGGAAATCTGAATTCATCCAGATGAAAATACTTAACTTCGATTCCATCAGGAAAAAAATCCACCCAAAAATATTTAACTTGTAGTATAATTATATTTCCGGTAGATTAAAATATTGTAATCGGCCAGTTGAAGATGGTTAAAATTAATGGTTTGCGAGGAAGAATTTATTCTTTTGTTTTCTCGAATTTATTCTCTTGTTTTTTCTAGAAATGGAAATCATATAAAACCGATTAATGCTACACCCACCACTGCCACACCAAAAAGAAAACCAAGAAGAATGAGCATTTTTCTTTATTTGATGTGTACCACGTGGTATTTGGAGGTAAGTATCGAACGATTGACCACCAAGTACAAATTAAATAATTATAGTTTTTGAGGGAAAAAAGAACAAAATCAAGTTTAATTTCAACGTGAGATCGTACATTATTAAATGATTATGTTCTAATAAGTATCAGATGTCGATATCAACAAAGTAATATAATTAATATAGAGTATTTAAAAACTAAATATGTAATTGGGCAAGTAGATTCATATGGATATGTGGGTTATCAGGGTTAATGAATCCCAAAATTAAACTGTCTTTAGTGCAACCTAGACCGGTCTGGATGAGGTAGGTCTATGTGTGGTGCGGCGACTTGTGATTAATGGCGTCATCCCTTTTTTATTTTTATAATTTGTTGGTGCTTCGGCAATTAATATAATATGATCGTAATTATACCAACTTTTAATGGGTGGGTTAATTATAATAAATTGTTGTCCATGATGGTGAGATGTTCAGGTTGATTTAGGCTTGGGCAGCTGTAACCCAAATGTATAGCAACAGCAGCACGAGTACGCCTCATGGATAAAGAGAGGTGAATTTTATGATACTACAAGAAAATGATAATTTCACAATTAAATTGATAGGTCCGTTTGCTAAATACAATCCTTTGTTATTTCAGATCACACGAGTATCAATGATCTAATAAAGAAAAAAAAAAGTATCGATCTATTTGATTTTATTGAATCTTATCAAGTTTAATTTTGTCCTTTTTTTTCCATTTCCGTCACATTTTCAATTGTTCTACTTGTAAATAGACATAATGAATATCGATCCAAACATATGTAAGAAAATGTTAACCAATGCGAACTTTTATATATTTTATTAATTATAATAAATTTATAAATAGGCCGATAAATTTTATTTGAAAATATAACTGCCCTAATTATTATTTTATTATTACCATTTACAATAATAAAAAAATACAGGGGGATAGGAAGATTAACCGAGAAACATAATTAAATTCAGATTTCGAATCTTTAATTTGTTCAAAAATAAAAAAAGCTGCCATAAGCGAAAATTGGGAGGACAGTGATCTTTTGACTTTGCAGAAATGTCAGCTCGGGGATCTGAAGGTCAATGGTTCAAGGTCAACCCTCATTAAGAACGCCACGTGGCATCCTGTTCTTTTTTAATTTCTGAACTTACCACGTGTCCTCCTGTTCGAAGACCCTTCTCCAACAATGTGGTAGCGCAGATAGAACTTTATGTCCAAACTAATATACTCAGAAAAAAAAATACAGTAGGAATACTTTATTTTTATTTTTTTCCTGTGCCCTTTAAGTTATAATAATTAAAATTAATAGATGTATAGTATGTCTACGTTACACATGGATTTTAAATAAAAAAGAAGCTCGAAAAAAAATCTCATTATTGTAATTTACTGTGTATTTTTATTTCATGTCTTTAATTGTCAATCACATCTATGAACCTCTTTCATAATTATAAATTTGTAAATTTTGTAAACTACAATAAATATTTATGATAACAACTAAAAAAACAAAAAACTTGGGTGTACGTCGATAGGAGAAAAGAGAAAAGTGGAAAGTGAGGCCATAAGTTACTTAACAAAATTACTAATTTGTTTAGAATCTAATGATCATAATTATTAATTAATTAACGTTAAGGGGTAATGAGCAATTTAGAAACAAAAGCGAGTTCAAAGAGTGAAGTTTCGACTTTATATAATATATAATAGTGTAGATATCTGTGATAAATCAAAGTGTGGTTACTTGTGGAAGATTTCACAAGTTGATCCGAACTTTAATTAACTAGCCAGATTACCCGCATGCTATGCAAGATTATTATTTGTGATGCAAATTACTATATATTATAGGGTAAACAAAGCAAACGATATTTAAATAATTTGATGGGAGATTTTATCTTGAAAGGAGTATTCGTCCCCTCGTAAATGATTATTGGAATGACTCAAAAATTAGTATTTTGATAAGCACTATTGACTAAGTTGAATCATTTTACGTTTGCACATGCATTCATTAATATTTCCTTATTGAGTTTTTTTATTGTTTGTAGTTAATATTTTGTAAATTAAATTTACAAATATTTATATATAATATTTTTTTCATTTTTATTTTCTCAGCGTATTAAATTCTTAATTATTAAGCACAAAAACGTGTAATGATTTGGCCAAATATAAATAGATTGATTAGATTTTTTTCTCTTGATTTGTTTATACTCAATTTTTGATCTTTTTAGAAAATATTATAATGATTGGAATTTGATGGAAAATTTATTTTGTGGCTTCGAAGTTCGAGAAATTATCTATAAATAATTACCACGTTTAGTCAATTTCAAGTGTTTATTTATAACTTGGAAATTTGTGGAATTATCTAAATAATAAATTTTCCAGTAAGTATCTATATAATAATATTTATGCTTATTATAATATAAATTAAATCTACAAGTTTTTATACATAATATTTCTCTTTCCGATTTTGCTAAACAAATTCCATGGTAATATTAATTGGTATTATATTTAATTGATAAACGAGCCAGACATGATAAAGAGGGAGATGATCAGGTTTTCATTTTTTTTTTCTTGTGAAAATAAATAGGTCAGGGTCATTCTTTGCCTATTTTTACTTTTTAATATTTTCATCCAATAAATATAGTAGTAGTAGTAATAGTAATAATAATAATAATAATAATAATAATAATAATAATAATAATAATAATAATAATAATAATAATAATAATAATAATAATAATAATAATGATGATGATGATTCTTCTCCAAAATTTCAGGAGGAAATAATATTCTATACCGGGGAGGGGCAGGGCAGCAATAGAAAAATACACTCATTATTGAAAATTGGATGGTCGAGACACACATGGGAGGTAAATATATTTGAGTATCCAGATGGTTGCGTCAACATGATATGCATATTAATATAGTAGTAGAGGAAGAAATAGTAAAAGATAAAAGGATATCAATTTTTTGTAATAATTTTCTAATAATTTTCGCAATACTCATATATCATATATAATAATAATAGTCGCGACAGACAAAAGGATTTTGTTGGTTTACTAAAAAAGATAATACTTACTTGACCATAAGTCCTCTGTTTTTAGTTTTACCTTTCCTATTGCAACTCCTCTTCATGCTTTCTTCTCTGTTACTTCTACCGATTCTTTGTTGTATTAACTCTATAATGACTTTCATAGTTATATTTTACTAATGACAAAATGTGATGTGATTTATTTGGAAAAGAAAAAGAAGATAAAAGGTTTTATATAGCCAAGGCACCATAGAAAGAGACCCTCGAGTTAGCTCAAATGAAAATTGCTAGAGTTCATCTTATCATAATCATAATTTCATTGGTTCCACTTAAAGAGTACTATATCAATATCTTTTACTTCAAACTCGATCTTATAGTATCAAGAAATTTTGAAACTCATGCGGCTCCTATAACAAACAATAAGCGCCCAGTAATTACATAAGTTGTTGACAGCCGCCCCCGTGCACAACGGCTTGTGCTGTAGAAATAGTTAATATCGAATACAACATATATATTTTCTTGGGTGAATAAAACATATCTATCTTTTGGATGTCTTTCGTGGTTGGTAACTAGGCCAACTATATACCAATGTGGGTTGGTTCAAGCAGTTCGGCGCTTATTCCGCTTAAGTAAGGTCTTAGTTTCGAGTCTTTGTGGATACAGAAGATTCACGCTGTGAGAGTTTTATCATTTAGTGGGCCGACCCGACTCAACTAGATTAGTCTGGGCCCAATTAGACTTCCGGATACTTGAGTTCACGCCGAAAAAAAAACAAAACTAGGCCAACTATATATGGAAGTCAAATTCAAAAACTAGGAAGACAATATAGACTAAACATCGTATCTTACTTTTGATCTCATCACTACATTAACTCCATGTGATTTACAAAATTTCTTTAATTATTCATGTTCGTACTTGTTTAGGGATTTATTATTATGATTGTGTATACGAATTGCTTTTTCATTTGACGTAATCATCCAATTATATATTGTAGATAGATGCATCTCATGATCCTTCTCTTTTCCTCTTCTTTTAATAACTTATTCGTATTTAGATTTTGCTCGACTAATCTTGATCACGATCCATTTGAACACCCTCTAAGTCATGGGGACATGTAAGCCCAATCACATAGGCCATGTGGATATCCCAAATAGGAAATATTCTTTTGCATGATTTTACAATGGCTTAAATTTGAGTCTTTACTGAGCAATCATTAGGCCAACCCTATTTGATTATTTGTTGATCCTTTTCTTTCTTCTTTTTTTTGGGCCATAAGTGAGGCTCGCGATTCCATTACAATAATAATAAACAATACATAATAAATGGATACATAAGTCTCATTGATGAGAATCGAATCCAAGACCTTTTGGTTTCGAATCAGCACCTTATACCATTGTATTAAGACCATTTCCTCGCTGATCCTTTTAATTTTAGTATAATGTTTATTTTATTCGATAGGCTAGTACAATGTTTCTTTAGATTCCAGGGTTCAAAGAAGAAAGGAAAAACAGAAAGAAGTCTGCTTTATTTGACGCCGAGACATATGAGAAGCAATGCAATGACAGATTTGGTGCGCGGGAAGGAGATAGTCAAATATATAGAATGAAATTTAATGACAATGAGAAAAATAGTTAATTTTAGTTTGATCTTGAAAATATGAGAAAATATAATTTACAAACGTGACCTATTTAACTATATGTTATTTTAAGCCATCAAAATTCATATCCCTTCTCGATCCTCTTTGTTTAGAATTGTTGAAATGGTGAAACGAATTTTACTTATCCTTTTAGGGTGTTCATTTTATCAAATTGAAGGAAACATGATCATCTCGATCAATCCATATCAAATGCTCACTTTATCTCTCATGAGTACAATTAAATAAAGAAATGCAGTAAAAAAAATGATAATCATGTACTTCCATCTCATTCCATTTCCCATGCCAAACTTAATTTCAAGCATTCAGTTTTTTTTCTGTTCACAGATGTTTAGGCTACAGTGTTTAACTTCTGTTACAATATAATAATTGTATATCAATTTCACATATTATTTGTATCAAACAACAATTAAGAATTAATTGAATTATATTAGATAGTAGTAATTTTTTAGTAAGTGAGTTCACAAACTTTTGAATTTTTATTTAGTGAAGTTTTGTATTTGGATAAAAATAAAACTTCGTATAAGTTGTAAACTTTGAAAATAATTAATTATTACTCTTTGGATAATAATTCTTTATTATATATATTTTTGGAACCGTATAATTGGTTATATATTATATATGTTTATCCATATATACAAATTAATTTACAATTTCATCATCTTTATTAATTCACCTCATTAAATTTATCAATTCTCCTTTACTTATGTATAATAATATTTTCCAGCTCGATACATGGATTTTGATGGTGCTTATCTTGCTCATATTTGTGTTAAAAATATTATCAAAATTAACAAATTTTAATTGAAAGTTTTTATGTTATGATATATAATCATATTTTGGAAATTCAAATAATGAATGAAATATATAACTGTGAAAGAAATATAATTAATTCTTTTACCAAGTGATTTGTTTTGTGAATATTTATATTTTCAATCTATATCAAATATGTTTTCATAAGTAAATTGTATCTTTTCATGAATCTTGTATTAATAATTTTCTTGTTATATAAAAATATGAAATATATATATATATTTCTTCATTTTTTTAAATCATAAAAATCGAAATATAAAGATATAGTACGCAATACTACTTCATTAGTATATTATTGATGTTATATATATACATATACTTAATTGATGCAATTATAATATAAGAGCAAAAAGCTTATTTACGAAATTTATTTAAAATATTTTTTAGTTACTATCATGGTAGAAAAGTTATAAGATCTTTTATTTGAAATATTTTCTTGAAAATAAAAATAAAATTGATTAATTAGTTGCACTAAAATATTGAATGTGTAATAAATGTACCAGTTCTCTTTTACTATATGTATGAGGTTTGAATTTAATCTAACTATATAAGAGAGAGTAGAATCAATTATGAGGTGATTTTGAACTTGTGCTCCGATTTTTCCATCTTGATCTATGAATTTAGTGCGATCTAGGTAATTCTCTAGTTCCTCGGGACTTAGTATCTTCATCCAGCTTACTCGATTGGAGGTATTAGATCCTAGTCCTAAGCAGTTCGACTCCACATAGGTGAACAAGTTCTCGTCACAGGACATAAAAAAAGTATACATTAAAAATAGATCGACAATGGGACTTGAAGCATAATATCTTACTTTTGATTCCTAAAGTCCCAATCATCCCAACCTTCGATAGGTACAATATTGCTGCCAAAGTATGTCTCAGAAAATATCACTATAGAGTACGTTCTGTATGCTCCCCCGTGATATGTGAGCCAGTTTCCATCCAGTGAGGCGCCCTTGAATATGGAACTACTCATATCAGTTGTCGTCTCTCTCCCTTGTGTTGTGATGTGGCCGGTGACTATTTTCCCATCGCAAATGACTTTCGTGATGTTTATGTTACAGCGCTGTCCATAGTATTAAATGAAAGATATACTTTATGGTACTTCTGTGAAGTTTATAATACGTACACATATGCCTTTGCGTATTTAATTTAATTATATAATGCAATCTACGAATTTTGATATATTTTAATAAATTTACAAAAATTGGGTTCAAAACATTTTTATTTGAAATAATTCATATTTTGTATCTATACTAATATATTGAAAGCTATAAATAATGGTTGAATATCATAAAACTAACAAATATGTGAACATATATATATGTATGTATGTATATACATAAAATATAAATATGTATTCACATATCAAGTAAATAAATGGATCCATATAAAAAATAGTCAATGTTAAATATCATTGAAGATGAAAATTTTTCACCATTTCTTGTACTATGATTTCATTAGAACATATAAATTTATAATGATCATCTATATTTCTATAAAAGTTGATGATAAATATATTAGATTAAAACATTTAATACATAATAAATGTATGATTCTACTTTTATATAAATGGATTATAAATATAGATGGTATAATCGAGGCCAAACCTTACATAAAATAGTGCGTGTAGCACTATGTACTGGCCGGATCCGACCTCTAGAGTGTATCTATATATGTACATAAAAGTGAATAAGCATGTCATAGAGAATGGACCAAAAAGAAGAAGAAAGAAAAATAGCACTCTATATCCTAATATTTACACTTTTTCTCAGTTTTACCCCAGCATCGATTTTTTTTTTCTGAAGTATCTTAACTTTACTGGTTTGATTTCAAATCTATCTTACCGTGATCTCGCCATTCATTTTCAATGGAAATTGCTGACGTAGCCCCATTAAGTGCTGAAGTGGACATTTGTGTAGGCTTCTTAACACGTGGATTAATCTCTCTCCGCCACCTCAGTTCTAACCTTTGCATCTCTCTCTCTCTCTCTCTATCACAGGCAAACATACACACATATAACCAGCTCTTTTTTCCTCTCTCTCCGTCTTCCTCATTGTCATCTCTCCTCCTCCTTTCTCTGTGATCTTCTCGACCACAACAAGGGAAGCAGCTCACTATCATCCTATCCATCTCTCTCTCTCTCTCCCAGTTGCTCTCTTGTTCTCTCGGTCACTCTCACTCTAGGCTTCAGCATCAAACATGGCTCTTTCAATTCTCCTTTACTTATGTATAATAATATTTTCCAGCCCGATACATGGGTTGTGATGGTGCTTATTTTGCTCATATTTGTGTTAAAAATATTATCAAAATTAACAAATTTTAATTGAAAGTTTTTATGTTATGATATATAATCATATTTTGGAAACTCAAATAATGAATGAAATATATAACTGTGAGAGAAATATAATTAATTCTTTTACCAAGTGATTTGTTTTGTGAATATTTATATTTCAATTTATATCAAATATGTTTTCATAAGTAAATTGTATCTTTTCATGAATCTCGTATTAATAATTCTCAGGTTATATAAAAATATGAATATATATATATATATATATATATATATTTCATTTTTGAAATCATAAAAATCCAAACATAAAGATACAGTATGCATAACTTCGTCATCAGTATATTATTGTTGTTATATATATACATATACTTAATTGATGCAATTATAATATAAGAGCAAAAAGCTTATTTACGAAATTTATTCAAAATATTTTTTGGTTACTATCATGGTAGAAAAGTTATAAGATCTTTTATTTGAAGCATTTTCTTGAAAATAAAAACAAAATTGATTAATTAGTTGCACTAAAATATTGAATGCGTAATAAATGTACCGGTTCTCTTTTACTATATGTATGAGGTTTGAATTTAATTGAACTATATAAGAGAGAGTAGAATCAATTATGAGGTGATTTTGAACTTGTGCTCCGATTTTCCCATCTTGATCTATGAATTTAGTGCGATCTAGGTAATTCTCCAATTCCTCGGGACTTAGTATCTTCATCCAGCTTACTCGATTGGAGGTATTAGATCCTGGTCCTAAGCAGTTTGACTCCACATAGGTGAACAAGTTCCTGTCACAGGACATAAAAAAAGTATACATTAAAAATAGATCGATAAGGGGACTTGAAGCGTAATATCTCACTTTTGATTCCTAAAGTTCCAGCCATCCCAACCTTCGATAGGTAAAATATTGCTGCCAAAGTATGTCTCAAAAAATATCATTGTAGAATATGTTATGTATGCTCTCCCGAGATATGTGAGCCCGTTTCCATCTAGTGAGCTGCCCTTGAATATGGAACCACTCATATCAGTTGTCGTCTCTCTCCCTTGTGTTGTGATGTGGCCGGTGACTATTTTCCCATCGCGAATAACTTTTGTGATGTTTATGTTACACCCTTGTCCACAGTATTAAATGAAATATATACTTTATGATACTTCTGTGAAGTTTATAATACGTACACATATGCCTTTGCGTATTTAATTTAATTATATAATGCAATCTACGAATTTTGATATATTTTAATAAATTTACAAAAATTGGGTTCAAAACATTTTTATTTGAAATAATTCATATTTTGTATCTATACTAATATATTGAAAGCTATAAATAATGGTTGAATATCATAAAACTAACAAATATGTGAACATATATATATATATATATATATATATATGTATATACATAAAATATAAATATGTATTCACATATCAAGCAAATAAAAGGATCCACATAAAAAATAGTCAATGTTAAATATCATTGAAGATGGAATTTTTTTACCATTTCTTGTACTATGATTTCATTAGAACATATAAATTTATAATGATCATCTATATTTCTATAAAAGTTGATGATAAATATATTATATTAAAACATTTAATACATAAATAAATGTATAATTCTACTTTCATATAAATGGATTATAAATATAGATGGTATAATCGAGGCTAAACTATACATAAAATAGTACGTGTAGCACTATGTACTGGCCGGATCCGACCTCTAGAGTATATCTATATATGTACATAAAAGTGAATAAGCATGTCATAGAGAATGGATCAAAAAAAGAAGAAGAAGGAAAAATAGCATTTTGTATCATAACCTTTACACTTTTTTTTAGTTTTACCCCAATGTCAATTTTTTTTCCTGAAGTATCATAACGTTACTAGTTTTGATTTCAAATCTATCTTACCGTAATCCCGCCGTTCATTTTCAATGGAAATTGTTGATGTGGCCCCATTAAGTGCTGAAGTGGACATTTGTGTAAGCTTCATAACACGTGGATCAACCTCTCTCTGCCACCTCAACTCCAACCCCTTCATCTCTCTCTCTCTCTTCCTCGGGCAAACATACACACAGACACACCAGCTCTTTTTTCATCTCTCTCGGTCTTCCTCATCGTCATCTCTCTTCCTCCTTTCTCTGTGATCTTCTCAGCCACAACGAAGGTAGCAGCTCATCATCATCTTATCCATCTCTCTCTCTCTCTGTTGCTCTCTCATTCTCTCGGTCACTCTCACTCTCAGCTTCAACAGCAAACACAACTCTTTCCATCACTGGCCTTGAACCACACCATCTATCTCCGGTACCGTTGCCCAAAACCATCTCATTTCCTTCTCACCAACTTCCATCACAACCTCGATCACTCCCTCACTCTCGAACATCCTCTACCCCTCACCATTGCCAACACCTTCATTTTCCTCCCTCACCTCTCAGTAGCAGCCCACATCCATCACCAGCACTTTCACCATCTGCCTATCTCATCCTCTACATCTCCATCACCAATAGCTCACCATCATCATATGTTTCTTCGCCCTCTCCCTTTCTCTCTTTCTTGACCATAACCTCCTCTGCCCTCTCTATCACTTCAACAACCTCATCCCTCCATCACCACACTAGCCACTTCATCATCATCTATGTCACCTCACCTCTCTTATCTCGGTTCTTGTAACACCAACACACCACCAGCACCCTTTCCTCTCCATTTTTTGCTTCTCTCATCTCCATCACCCTCCTCTTCATCACCTTCTTCAATTCTATCCATCATCACATCATCGTCTTCCTGCCTCCTTCCATCACTATCCGGCCCCATAATCATTTCCTAAGCTGCCATCATGGAGGAACTGAGAAGGATTTGAGGGCAGCGACTGTGATGATGATGGTGAAGTTGATGGTGATACATATGGAAATAGATGGAGGAGAAGAGGGTGAGAAAGAAGTATATGAATGAAGAAGATTAAGAAAGAAGGAAGAGGACCAGGAAGATGATGATGGTAGTAGATCGTGGAGATGTTAATGGCTATGGATGAGCCGTTGATGAGGGTGGCGTGAAGATGGAGGTGGTAGTGGAAGAGAAAAGAAAAGGTGATGGTATGTGCTGCAAAGAATGAGAAAGGTTAGAGATGGTGATGGCGGTTGATGCCAAGAGTGGATGAGGAAGGGGGCTAATGTGTGGGTCAGTGATGATGGAGTCAAGAGAGGGAGTGGAGTTGGTGAAATGGCCAAGAGGGAGATGGAGAGGTTAAAGTTAAGGTGGCGGAAAGGGATTGGTCCACGTGTCAAGGAAGCCCACACAAATGTCCACTTCAACAATTAACAACACCACATCAGTAATTTCCGTCAAAAATGGACGGTGGGATCACAGTAGAATAGATTTAAAATCAAACCAGTAACATTAAGATACCTAAGGAAAAAAAATCGACGTTAGGATAAAACTAAAAAAAAATGTAAAGATTGGGATACAAACTGCTATTTTTCCAAAAAAATCATCAACCTTCAAACTATATGAATAATATTAAAAGAATTACTAAATTAAAAAAATAAAAAATTAAAGAAATATTATGCATATCATGACAATGGCGTAAGCGTAAAATGTTATTAGTGCTTTAAAAACTTTTATTGTTGGTGCTTGGACGAGTCAGAACTCATAATCAAGAAAATAGGCTAAGTCTCTTTTTTTTTCTTTACTAAATAAACAATTTTAAGAAGAGGCAAAGTCAACTGCATCAAGTATTGTAGTTGTTCACCTTCTAATTTTTCAATAAGGGATATTAATATTTTTTTTGGGCCAATCCATGGAAAAATTAGTAATATATTAAATTTATTTATATAATTATGTATATTCCATGTGCGCCCCTTAATAATTATTTATGAGGATCCTAAGTTGTCAGGAAGTTATTACTTTTATATAGATATCAAGAAAAGAGCATGGCTCAAGGTTAGTTGTCGAGAGCAGACGTTTAAGGGCACGTGGCATGTGTCGATAAAGAATGGGAAATATCACACACTACCATGTGAGGGCGGGTGTCGAGAGTGAAAAATAATAATCCCACATCGGCCATACAAAAGAAATTGGAAGGGTTTATATGAGGTTTGTGACCACAATCTAATAGCTTAAGTTTTTTGATTTGAGATGAACTCCAATCCTTTTAAGCCCAGTATAATTTTTTTAAAAAATAGTATCAAAGTTAGGTCCGGTTTAATCCCGACACTTGCTAGCGTGTAATGTGTTTATAAGATGATTGGGCTTTGTATCTTATCGGCTTGTCCTTGTAGGCCCATTGGATATTGAAGAGGATCAACATTTTACTGATCAAGGTTCGTGACTGAGCCATGTACACGTCCGTGTTTCGACTGTGTACCTATTTGTGCATGGTTATTAAGAGCATCCCGCTGAGCGGAACCTCGATTGAGGAATATTTGCATCCCAGTGGAGATTTATCAAGGCATATTATGGAGCACCACCAATATATATATTTTTTTCTTTAATTCCAGCAGTTTTTGTAGACTTTTTAATAGCTCGATATACCAAACAATCTTAAAATCATATTTCCCTCTAGCAAGGTCAATCAACTTGATTATATTCATATCTACTTGAAAGTGGAAAGCAAAAGGCCCCAACTTGATAGGATTTCATCCATCGAGTATCTCTTTAATTGGTTTTCAAAGGAGCCAATGACTAAGAGTAAACAAATTAATAACATTCCTTTATGTTTTGTGTTTTCCTATAATGGATCAATTGAGCTCAAGACCTTTTGTTCCTAACCGAACCTTCTAGGAAAACATTGATATGATCAATTTTTGCACAACAATCAAGTTTTCGGACACTTGAGAGATCCCCCTAACCGGGCAGTTTCAAATTAACAGGGGTTAATAAAAGACAATTAAATGGATACGGGCCGGAAGTCCCATCAGTAATTGACAAGTCGCGTGAGACCTCTGTAGAGTGGGTATTAAGTTGCTCGAGGGAAGTAGTTTTATCGTATGGTAAGTTTTGGGAGGTTCTTGGTCTATGCTACGTTAGTCGAAATAGATGTTGCTAAAAGTGTCGCCATTTCACATGTTTGTGAATGAATGATTTAAGTATGTTGGTGTTTCGGTGTAAGAGACATTTGTATATGTGTACTGAAATTATATTGGGGCCGACCCTTCGAATGAGTAATAGGCTTTCAGCTTGTGGAAGTAAAATGCTCCATAAACTTGTATTGAGATGATTATTTCTCTGAAACTTTGCTAAAGGCTCGACCAGAGAATCCAATATTGCAAATCCTATATTGGCGAGTTTATCGTTAATCAGTTACTTCCCTTCAACTTGCAGATATCGAGCCTTTTGGAGCGAGAAAGAGAATAGGATTGATGGATGAAGATTAAATTCTCGAGTTCCTGTCCGGTTGGCATAAAACCGTGCAGCGGCTTCGTTTTTCTTGTAGACTATATGAAAAGCCAAGTTGACAAGTTGTACGGTGTGATTCTACATACATGTACTTTTGTTTCTTAGTGGATCAATCACTTGCTTCATATAATTCTTTTCCCCGTTAGTTCCATGTTGTAAAATCGATCAGGATTGGTAATGAGAACATGAGGAAGTAGCCAACTTGGCAAAGAACCTGTTTGACGTTACTTTAGCTTTAATGTTGTGTTGCCTCCCGTTATTGGCAAGTTACACTGTATAATTCAAGGTTTTTTTTTTTTTTTTTAAAGATTCAATGTCGAGGTGGACTCTGGGTTCTCGCTCATGGGCTGGTGATGGTGTCGGATGTGTGTGCTTCAACCCTCTACCTGATGGTTGACCAAATTTGGTTGTTGATGCCGAGGGAACGGCATGTGGTTCTTCAAAGTAGGTTCCGAAAAAGGCGACTCGTCTACAGATTGGCTTTCAAGTAGAGGGCAGTCATAATCCAGAGGGAAATTTCAGGACATTGTTTCCGGCATGGAGGATATACTGTTGTTGGGATCTATAATTATTTCTCTCGATATTCATAAGCTGAATGATTGCAGCCATTCACTTGATATGAAGTAATCCCCCTCCATGCTAACTTGGTCCTTTTGTCTTGCAGGGGCGGCTCCAGGACAAAAAATAAGAGTAACTCGGCTCATCGAGGTATGTAGTTACACTCCTTGTCTTTCTTCCCCTGCCATATCCTTGCTCTCGACTTACTCGTGAATCTTGTTACATTTAAATAATGCTGTCTCGATTGTTGACTCGACTAAGTCAGATGACGAATCAAAAGACCAGGCAGTGAAGAGAAGGTATCTGATATTCCCCTTACGGCTCTCAGAACATGGAAAACTTTTATCCTGAGAAATTCC